>NC_056737.1:458267197-458429697 GCF_019279795.1 Protopterus annectens | reverse complement strand
CTAATGCCAATACTGTAGATATATAATGAAAGCAGTAGCTAACTACTAATTCCAGTACTGTAGAGATTTAAAGAAAGCAGTAGCTAGCTACTAACTCCAGTACTGTAGAGACTTAATGAAAACAGTAGCTAACTACTAATTCCAATACTGTAGAGATTTAAAGAAAGCAGTAGCTAACTACTAACTCCAGTACTGTAGAGGCTTAATGAAAGCAGTAGCTAACTACTAACTTCTTTATTGTAGAGGGCTAATGAAAGCAATAGCTAACTACTAACTCCAGTAATGTAGAGGTCTAACGAAAGCAGTAGCTAACTACTAATGCCAATACTGTAGATATATAGTGAAAGCAGTAGCTAACCACTAATTCCAATACTGTAGAGATTTAAAGAAAGCAGTATCTAGCTACAAACTCCAGTACTGTAGAGGCTTAATGAAAGCAGTAGCTAACTACTAACTTCTTTACTGTAGAGGGCTAATGAAAGCGGTAGCTAACTACTAACTCTGTAGTCTAAAGAATGAAACAAAAACTGTTACTTTATGGAGAATTACTGTATTATTAAAATGAATATTTTTGGGATACCGTGGCAAATGCCTTTCCCTGTGAAAAAAATTATAATAAATTTCCTATCCAGATTCTTAAGTTCTAGCACTTGAATTTGCTTCCTTGTGCTCAGCACTTGTTCAGCTGCCTGTCGGGTGCCAGGATCTGACACATAACCCAGGGTACCTGTCAAATCTTCAAACACTCAAAATTTCGAACGTTACATGGTCGAGACCAAATATTCGAAATTTTGAAAGCTCGAAAATAGACTGTGCAGATAGGGAGAATTTCCCTTTTCTGCACTGAAGTGCGGTCTCGGAGTTGGTATATTTAAGTAGGGGAGTGTGGGGGTGCATGGGGGCTTGCCCCCCTGCCTACACTGTTAGTGTTTTTTTCTGTGTTTTCTTTTTTTTTTTTATGTTTGAACATCCAAATGTCGAACATTTGGTCTCGACCATGTAATGTTCGACATTTTGGATGTTCAAGCATTTAACATAGATCCATAACCCACGTACTCGGGTCACTCCACAAGAAGTACAAATATGACACTGTCATTGTCCATGTTGGTGTGAAAGACCTGAGATATACCTCCCTGGACAGCATGGAAAAGAGACATGGAAGAGGTGTCTGAACTTGTAGCTCAGGCAGGTATGACCCTAGCCCTGAGTAGCATCCTGCCATTGCCCAAAATGATACCGCAGTACAAGGACAAAATGATTGACTTCAACAGTTGGCTAAGCTTCTGGTGTCATTCTAAGGGGATCCAGTATCTCTCTGCCTGGGACGACATGGTCAGCAGACCACGATGCTTTGCCACAGATGGCCTGCACCTGTCGCTCCTGGGATTCTGGATACTGGCTAAGGCTGTTGCCGCCCCTATAGTGCCTTTTCTAGGCAAGGTTCAAATGACAAATACACCACCGTAACAGGTACAGGCAAGCAAAAACTGAGGGTAATGCTACTCAATGCTAGAAGTCTAAACCTCAAAATGCACTCACTCAAGGCACTCCTTAAAATAGAGAACGTCGATATCTGTGCAGTGACTGAGACCTGATTCAAGATTCCAGCGAGCACCCCTGCATTACCAGGCTATAGCTCATACCACACCTTTCGGCCATCTAACCTGGTCCGGAACACTAAAGGCGGAGGTGTGTCCATATTCATTAAGGATATCCACACCTCCAGGCTGGTTGCTCAGCATAATGCATCCGAGATTATCCAAGTGCAACTAACTCTGGGCAAAACTGCTATCCAAATTGCAGCTTGCTACAGATCCCCCACCATGCCACAGGATTCCCACTCCTGTTTTCTTGATATACTGGAAAATATTAGGGTTCAACCAAGCACCCTAATAATGGGCGATTTCAACTACCCCACCATTAACTGGGAAAACTACTCATGTACCAACTCCTTCACTCAACGCTTTCTGGAATACATAAATTCCAATGCCTTGGATCAACTTATCTGCACTCCCACCAGGGGCAACAATATCCTAGACCTAGTCACTACCAACATAAATGACCAGTGTTCCACACCTGAAGTCGGCTCCTCATTGGTCAGATCCGACTATAAGCTAATCACCCTAAATATCCACATCCCGCGCCCACCCTCCCGTTAAGGAAACCACTGTAAAAAATTTCTCCAAAGCCAACTTCATGCTTCTTAAGACAGAAGTGGTGAACTCCATGACACCCAAGCAGAACGACAATGCAGTTACAACTGCTGAATCCTACACAAATGCACTCAATAAGCACTTACACGATTGCATAGATCGTGCTATTCCAAGCAGAACCAAGATGCTATCCTCCAAAAAAAGGAAGCCAATCTGGTGGTCCCCTGCCATATACAAACTACAACACAAGGAAGAAACTGTTGCAAAAGAGAGTAAAATCCCATGAGTTGAGGAACTCCCTGGTCAGCCTCAGTAAGAAGCTGAGATTCTCATAAAATCCTCAAAAGCTAGCCATAAAAACAAAATCGCCACTGATTCTAAGGACAACCACAAAGCATTCGATAGCTATTGTCAAGAATCTCGATGGCAACACCCAGATCTGCTCTGAGTTACAACACAATGGCACGAAAATTACAGAACCAACTGATATTGCCAACATCCTGGCAGGTAGGTTCAGTGCTAACTTTACCCTTATCTCACTCCCTAAAGGGCCCATATCTATACTTTAAGAATGCAGAGTCCCTGTAATCACAACCACGCAGGTAAAAACTGCACTCTCTAAAGCCAAGAACACAGCATCCATGGGACCGGACAACATCCCAGACTGCGTTTTACACGAAATTTAGAATGACCTGGCTTCCCATCTAAGCACTATGTTCAATCATAGCCTCACGACAGGTGGTTCACACAGCTTATCTTGATCTTGCCAAGGCTTTCGACACCATCCCCCATTCTGGAATTCTAGATTAACTCCCTAAATTAGGTATAAATCCCCACGTCACAAGATGGGTTGCCAACTGGCTCACTGACAGAACCCACACTGAAAATGTTGCAGATCCCAAATCTGACTTCAAATTAGTGACAAGTGGAGTACCACAGGGTTCAATCCTGGGTCCTTTCCTGTTTGGTATCTACTTCTCTGAAGTACAGGCTAACACAGAAGGTCTCTGGCTAATGAAGTTTGCAGATGACTGCAAACTAGGAGCCATAGTAGAGTCCCCCAAACGATGTGGACATGCTACAGAAGGGCCTCACTGAGACAGATGCCTGGTGTCAGAGCCATGGCCTCAAGCTCAGTGCCAAAAAGTGCATTGCCATCCCCTTTGGTAAAAAAAAAAACTGTACCCATGAACTACCACATAGACGGCAGTCTACTTAACGCCGATTGTGTGATAAGAGACCTTGGGACCCAGGTGGATAGTAGTCTCTCTCCTTTGATAATCACATCACCACAGTAGTCAGGAAATCCTTCTAAGTGGCAGACCTCATCACGAAAGGTCTCTCATCCAGGAAAAAAGAGGTCATTGTTCTCCCTACTCATCACTCATTAGACCCATTATAGAGTACAACGCCCCTTTTGGAATGTACCTCACAAGACATCTTCAACAGCTGGAAAGGCCGCAGAAATAACTCACCAAGAGGATAACTGGTCTCAAACAGATGCCCTACGCTGACCATCTCAAAAAACTCCAGCTTTACTCTGAAGCGTATCTCCTACTCCGAGGTGATCTCTGCCTGACATACAAAGCTATGTCCAACCCAGAGCTGTTAGACATGCTATACCTAAAGAAATCCCAGTCCCCCCGAGCTACATGCTCTAGGGACCTAAACCTTGTCACCACAATAAACAGAACATACTGGAGGGATAGATTCCTCTCCCAGAGACTTCCCATACACTGGAACAAACTACCCATCTATGTCAAGCAGGGCTCCTCATTAGCACTCAAGAAGAATCTTGATGAGTGGATGGGAAATAGGAAATTCACCCTGGGGATCACTTCTGTGGTTCTGGTCGACAGTGGCACAGTAAAATAACTTTGTTGAGTGGCAAAAGCCTGGGAACCATGTTGGCTAGGCTTACTTATAGCCTAGTACCTACCTATGAGCCTATGTTCATAAAAATGTCTGCCATTTCAACACAATCTATTAGTCAGTATATTAGCTTGAGAAGTATCACCATAGTCCAAGTCCATTTTAAAACTTTCAGATTATTTTGCATATCACACTTGCCTGGCCACTGTTTTTGTATAGTGCTTACTTTCAGCTGCTTTCAAATGTTTAATTCATACTTTCATTTTTCTTCACGTCACTCCTGGATTTCCGGTCCCACATATGCACCATAATCTGCAACATGGATTCATGTTTTATACATGTATGGGTTTATACTAGGATAACGACCACCAGTGTCTTTGCAGGCCTAGCTTAGCAGCCCAACCCACTGTGCCCCATGTACCTTGTGCGTTTATTTGGAGGGGTATGTTAGGAGATAGCTTAGTTTTTTATGGGTGGTATGTTAGGGAATATTTTACTTATTGCTGGCCTCTGTTCATCTGAGAGGGGGGTGAGACCGAGATGAATTTATGATTTCCCATCCAAGGTTAAGTTTGAATAATATCGGAGATGAGCTGTGCTTCACATGAATAGGGGGCCTTTGCCATGTTGTGGGGATCCTTTGAGACACATATCTGTCTCCTTAGCATGTTCTGGTTGTGTTGCAAGCAAAGTGTAAATCCTTGGATCTAGTGTTTCTGGTGTCGTTTGTTTCATGAATGTGCAAAAGATTCATCAGGGTTGGATCTGAGGGATGCCTTATATGCCAGGCATAGATTGCCTCTCAGTAACCTGTAGGTGACTGATTATAGTGATAGGGCTTTAAGGTACTATATGTAGGACAGTGTGTTAATGCCCTGAATTCTCCTGATGAAGAACCTTTTTGAGCATTTCAATGCTGCAAATGCCTGGTCAGGTACATGTCAAAGGTGGCATTGTACTCTGTGATGAATTTGATCTGGGACAAGTAAATTGGTACTATAACTTCTTTGGACCTGGATGCCATGCCCTTACTTATAATTTGGGTGACATAGAATGATTTTCTTGCTGTCTTGGCCAAGTTTAGGTTGAAGGCCAGATGATTGTCTACAAATGTTCCCAGATCCTTAACTACTGTGTCAACTGTTAGAGGTGTTTTATTAATGAAATAATTAACTTGGGTGGAATGTTTTCCCAAATGGTACGATAATGCACTTTTTGGTCTTGAGTTGTAAACTATGGCTTTGGCACCAGTTGTTTGCCTGTGTTAGATCTTTTTGCAAGATGTTAATGTCATGGGGGGAAATCTATGATACCTCTCAGTTTACAGTCATGTGCAAACTTTATGAACGAGAGGCCCTTGACATTAGCCTTGACTTCTGAGAAGTAGATTCCAAACAGGAGTGGGCCCAACATGGAACCCTGAGGCACTCTGCTGGTGACCTATCTCTTGGTGGAGGTGGTCTCACCAATCCTGACCTCTTGGGTCCTGTTTGTGAGTTGTCTGACAATCCAGGGAGTTAAGGGTTTTATGCCTAGTTTTGTGAGTTTCTCAGCATTACTGGACTGGGGTATTGTGTCAAATGCCTTAGCCAGGTCAAGGTGGGCTGTATGCACTGTTTTACCCTTTATCTGTTGCCTGGTGACCTTCTTAAAGACGTCTACAAGGCGAAGTAGACAAGACCGTCCCTTGACAAAGCCAAACTGGGATGCTTTTAGTGACTAGGTTGCCATTGGTCCTGTTGATCATTTTCATGATAATTCATTCTATGACTTTGCATATTAGATTTGTCAAACTGATGGGTCTGTAGTTCACGGGGGGGGGGGGCAGTTTGATGGACTACCCTTGTGAAGAGGAATAACTGTTGCAGTCCTCCATTCACTTGACACCTAACCTGTTTTGAGGCTGTAATTGAAGAGTGCTTGAAGAGGTCTTGATAAGTCATGTTTTGAATTATTTAGGAAGCAACCTAGGATATTGTTGGGGCCCATAGAGGCAGTGTTTTTGGCCTTAGGGAGTGGCGGATGAAGTTAGAGCTGAATTTATCATCCAGCAGATTCTATGTCACCCTGTTCAGCAAAGGTGGTGCAATTTGCCACCAGTTCAATACAGTGCTGTGTGTTAGCTTTAAGGTTTAGGACCAAGTTGAAGGCCTTGTGGTTGTTGATAGCTTGAGGGGCTGTCCTGAACTCGTAATTGGCCTTGTTAGACTTAATTAGTCCTCTTAATCTCTTGTTTAATTTAATCAGTGAGCTCTTGTGTTTGAGAGTTGTTCTTTCTGATTCTGGCCATAACTTTTTTCCTTTTATTATGTACCCTGTTAAGATTAGGGTTCACCAGTGTGGTTTGTTTTTGGTGGTTGTTATGAGCTTGCTCCTTTTAGGTACACCAGCATCAATACAACCATTTACATGTTTGTACCGTGGGAACAATTCTGCCTAGGTTCTGTTTTCTATGAATTCATGGGGGTGGGATGGGGGGTTGACTTTTGACAGACTCTCTCTTAATAGAATTTAATTTGCTGTAGAATATTTTCTAGCTGTCACATGTTTAGTTGGCTTTCTGAGCTGATTTTTACCTTGAAGGAGACAGCCTTGTGATCCAACTTCATCAGTGGGGACATGAATGGGGGGAGGTAACTCTCTCCCATGTTGGTGAGTACTACATCCAGTATGTTTGAAACTCTGATGGTCATCGTGTTTCACTGTTGCAGTCATTACACTTGGGTTATCCTGCTGGCAGGCTACCCGCAGTCGGCCTGAATTCCAAAGTCCTGGTCTGGCGTCGGTTGCTGTCGCCTCTTCCCTGACTTCAGTGCGTCAGGGGTATACAAGATGCAGCCGACGCCATTTTCTTCAGTCTTTCTTGCCGCGTGGTGCCGGAAGCAAAAGCAGTTTGCAAGTGCCGGTCGGCCGACTCCTGAGATTTTCGAAATTGAATTTCAGATCCGAAGTCTTCAATAAAGCTAAGTACCCCGTTGGGAAACTTTTTCTTGCTCCAGACTGATGTCAGTAAAAGTTAACAATTGTATTTCTTGTGGGAAGCAAATACCTCATAAGGATTTTCATTCTTACTGTATCCCTTGCCTAGGCCCTGACCACAACGTTGCTAGTTGTCGGTTTTGTGCTAGATTCAACCAGTGCACTATTAAGCGTCGGTTCAATTTTGCTTTACATTACTTTGGCCGAAGGTTTAACTATATAATGCCGTCGAAACAACTGACGACCGGAGTTCATAAAAAGCGCAAGGACAAAGAAGAGGACAGGCATCCGAGGTCCAAAACCGACGACGAAGCCTCTTCTAGGCCAGTCGCCAGTTTGCCAGTTCTCAGTGAGGCGCTTTCGCAGCCCCTGACACCCGCTACCTCAGATCCACAGGCCGTCTCAGACTCCCACGTGGAGACAACTAAGCCTCTGGAAACTCAAGGTATTGAGCCTATGGAAACTATTCCCTCAGATGGGTCCGGAGCCGCTGAGCAGGCATCGGCTTCTGAGGGTGTTTTCAGACCTACACAGCTTACTATCAGGACCACTTCAGCAGCCAAGGCAAAGTCTAAAACACCTTTAAAGACAAAGAAACAAGTACAGCATTCTCCTGGACAGTCATCCATGCCAAATAAACAGATGTTTAAAATGGCCGAGGACCTAATTACTTTGATCAGGGGTTCCCATCCCCCTCCTGATAAAAGGCCTAGGCAAGACACTGACTATGACTTCTCTGACCAGGTTTCTATTTCTTCTGATTCCTCTTCAGAACAGGGATATTCTCTTCCTCCCTATGAGGACTCTGATGCTGAAGAATCTATCCCTTCAGCCTCTCCTCCTGAGGACTACTCTTTTGGGGAAACCCTGCACACCATGAGGGAGCATTTTCATTGGGAGAGCCAGGATTATTCAGAATCCAAGAAAAGGCTCAGAGACTTTCTTTTATTGCCCCAGCACAGGCCTCTTGCTATCCCTCCTGTGCTAGATATTGTTGATGATGTATTTTCTGAATCAAGTTTGTCTCCTGATTCTTTACCCCCTGCACCAGTTAAGCCAGATAGGTATTACAGGGTTCCAGATTCACATAAATTTCTTTATAAAAACCTGCTGCTGATCCAGAAACTATTTCTCAGGGTCCCAAAGGGGTCAAGGCTTCCACTGCAAAAAACCCTGTTTCCTCTGATAGGGATTCTAGAGCACTGGACAGATGGGGGGAAAAAGGTTTACACCTCTGCTACTTTAGTTGTAAGGGCTTTAAACTGCCAGTTTCATATGTTTAAATATCAACAATACCTAATGTCTCTGCTAAAACAGAAAATGCTTACAAACTCTGATTGTCCTGAAAACAAGGAAATGCAGGATTTATTGCATGCAGTTGAACAAGTGGGAAAGCATACTTTGCAATGTGGTTTTGATTCATTAGAGGCTTCTTGCAGAGCCGCAGTTACAGGTTC
This sequence comes from Protopterus annectens, assembly GCF_019279795.1. Lineage (NCBI taxonomy): Eukaryota > Metazoa > Chordata > Ceratodontiformes > Protopteridae > Protopterus > Protopterus annectens. The sequence continues at coordinate 458,421,236 of NC_056737.1, read as the reverse complement.
TGTCATTCGAAGGCATGCTTGGGTAAAAGAACAGAGTTTACCTGATCACGTTAAAGCAAAATTATTGGATGCTCCATTACAGCATGATACTTTGTTTGGTGTTAAGGCAGAAGAGGTGTTAAAGAAAATGGAGGATAAAGCAAAATCAATGCAGACAGTAAAGGATTTCTTACAGGTTCAGCCAACCAGATTTAGTAGGAACTGGCCTTCTAAAAATTGGTCCTTTCCAGTGTCAGACAGGCCACAAAGAGGCAGATACAGACGCCCAAGAGGCAGATCTCAGCCCCAAGGCTCATACAGACCTAAACAATGGGGTGCTTCAGCCTCCAAAGGTGGAGAAGACAAATCACAACCTTATAGGATACAGTCCCAATGACTTTCTACTACCAATGCCAAGCACTTACCTTTTGGCAGCACCCTTAGGGGGGAAAACTAGCACTTTTCTCACAAAATTGGCACATGATTACCCAGGACAAATGGGTACTGAATATTGTTTCTCAGGGTTACAGGTTCCACTTTCACACCCTACCAAGGCCAAAAGGTATGTCAGACCTGCCACACAATCAATGGGCAGAGGCACAAAAACAAATTTCTGCTCTCATGGACATGAGTGCTATTCAGAAAGTACCACAGCAAGAGCAGGGGCAAGGATTTTACTCAAGACTTTTCTTGGTACCCAGAAAGGACAAAGCCTGGAGACCAATACTGGGTCTGTCTACTCTAAATACTTTCCTGGACGTTCCAAAATTCAAAATGTTCACACTGCAGCAACTACTACCCATGCTGGGCAAGAAGGCTTGGCTAGTTACTTTGGACCTCAAAGAGGCATACCTGCATGTCCCAATCAGACAATCTTGCAGAAGATACCTCAGATTCATAACTGCCTCAATGCATTACCAATTCTCTGTACTGCCCTTTGGCTTATCTACTGTGCCCAGGGTCTTCACAAAATGCCTGGCACCAGTAATTGCATTTTGCAGACAAAAAGGAATTCAAATATATCCCTACTTGGATAACTGCCTTATTCAAGTAGAGAGCAAGGACATTCTGCTAAAGCATCTGGCGTTTGTAAAAGGATTACTAATTTGCCTAGGGTACACAGTAAACGAAAAGAAATCAAAACTAGTGCCCTCTCGAGATAATATTCCTGGGTGCAAGCTTAAATACAACTGCCCAGATGGCTTATCTCACGCCAGACAAACAAAGGCAATTGACTCATTACTTTCAAATGATGGCAACAAAGACCCAGCTACCTGCAAGAAAAATTCTGCAGGCTTTGGGCTTCATGGCATCCTGCATCCTGCTAATTCCATATGCAAGACTGCATTTGAGGAAGCTACAATGGTATCTGAAAAGTGTTTGGACTCAACATTGCCACAGCCTGGAAACATTAATAACTCTCATTCCCTGCCTGCAACAAGAGTTTCGATGGTGGGCACTGGCCTGTCACCACAACAAGGGACAGCCTTTCACTTTACCCACAGCCAGGCAGACACTAACAACAGATGCATCGGATTATGCCTGGGGGGCACACATGGCGGGAAAATGTATTCAGGGCATGTGGCCCGCAGACCAAATGCATCTTCATATCAATCAAAAAGAGACGCTAGCTGTACAGAATGCTCTGACAGCCTTCAAGGGTCTACTACATCCAGGAGAACTATTGCTAAAGGCGGACAATACTACAGTCATGTGGTACATAAACAAGCAAGGGGGCACACATTCCTACCCCCTCTGCAGGCAAACCGTGACTTTGTGGAACACAGCACTGACCTATCAAGTACGTCTGCAGGCACAATTCCTGCCAGGAAAGAAAAATACTCTGGCAGACGAACTAAGCAGAAACCTCATGGACCCTCACGATTGGAAACTAGATCCACAAATCTTCAGCATGATAACAAGGAAATGGGGTTGCCCAGACATAGATCTATTTGCCTTCCCTCACAACTGCCAACTACAGAGATTCTGCACAAGGACTTATCACTCACAAGCGTGGAAGGTGGATGCTCTATCATTCAGCTGGAAAACCCTAAAAGTTTATGCCTTTCCACCATTGCCTCTCCTCCTCAAGGTACTCCTAAAAGTCAGACAAGAGAAGCCAAAAATAATTCTGATTGCCCCAGACTGGCCACGCCAGCACTGGTACCCAATCCTAAAGAGCTTGTCTCAAGGCCCAGCCTGGACTTTACCTCAAATTCCTCATCTTCTGACCCAACAAAACAATCAGATCCTGCACAGCCAACTCAGAACCTTAAATCTGGCTGCATGGCAAATAATATAACCACTCAGAACACACCTCTCTCTAAAACAGTTATGGATGTCATTTTGGAAGCCAGGAGGCCCAGCACCAGGAAATCTTTTGCAGAAAAATGGAAGAGATTCCGTGCTTGAAACCAGGCACAAGGACTTGAACCGCTTGTTCCAAATATTCCTCAGATTTTACAACACTTAACTGAGATGCTGGACAAAGGCCTATCCTTCTCATCAATTAAGATCCATGCCTCTGCCATTTCAGCTCATTACAATACGGAGCCTCCTATTTTCTCACATCCACTGCTAAGACAGTACCTCAGAGGAGCCAAAAACATAAGACCCCCAAGGAGAGCACCGATACCTACATGGGACCTCAACTTTGTTTTGGAAAAGCTCACACTGCCTCCTTTTGAGCCAGCCAATACAGCTGAGATAAAATTCTTATCATGGAAAACTGCTCTGCTCCTAGCAATAACTTCAGCAAGAAGAGTCTCAGAGTTACAGGCATTAATGGCAGTGGAGCCTGTTATCATTTTTCATCTGGACAGGGTTTCTCTAAGGACAAACCCAACATTTATGCCAAAGGTAGTATCCAGTGTGGCTCTTAACCAAACCATTTGCCAACTTTTTATCCAAACCCCAGAATAAAGGGGAGAGATTTCTGCACTCTTTGGACATACACAGGCAGCTACGCTTCTACATGGACAAAACAAAAGCTTTCAGAAAAACTAAGCAACTTTGTGTGGCATATGCTGCAGGATCACAAGGAAAGGCTATTTCAAAGCGGACTATTTCAAAATGGATAGGACACTGCATTCGTTTCTGCTACTTACAGCATGGCAAATCAGTGCCTAAGAATATTAGGCCACATTCTACCAAGGCAGCAGCCACATCAGCAGCCTTTCTCAGAGGAGTACCATCCAAAGACATTTTAGAGGCTTCAACTTGGAGTTCAGTGCACACTTTTTTTTACAAAGCACTACCTTATAGCCTCTCCTAATCCTATTTAGGCCCAGCCACCCAGCCTTAGCTTTAGGATTCAACCCAAGAGTAATGACTGCAACAGTGAAACACGATGAACATAGTACAGTTGTATACCTACCATAAATGTAGATGTTCGAGTGTATTCACTATTGCAGTTCTAGTTACCCACCCTCCATCCCCCTTTTCTTTGCTGGGACTTACCTATACTTCTCTATCTTATACAACCTATGTGGTATATTTGCTTGTAGATGAAGGAAATGTTTATTTTACTGCATGCTTTATTATTGGCATAATATTTCCAGCCTACCATTTTGGGGGCACCTGACATATGGGGCAAGAAAAACTGAAGAAAATGGTGTCGGTTGCATCTTGTATACCCCTGGCGCACTGATGTCAGGGAAGAGGCGACAGCAACCGATGCCGGACCAGGACTTTGGAATTCAGGCCGACTGCAGGTAGCCTGCCAGCAGGATAACCCAAGTGTAATGACTGCAACAGTGAATACACTCGAACATCTACATTTATGGTAGGTACACAACTGTACTTTTGCAGTGCATGTCACCTGAATTAAGGTATTTGTGCTGCCTGCTATTTTGAGGCAATGTATCATTTCCCAGTCTATAGAAAGTTGTTAAAGTCCCTCATGAATGGTGTATTTGGCTGGATGATGAGTGCCTCCAGTAAGTCTAGGTATGGGTTATGAGATGCTTGGGGCGTAGATGGTGACCTGTAGCTGGGCAGGATATGGTAAGGGACTTATCTATAGTAACTTGCACATAGTTGAACTCCAGGGCATCATCCTGTTTAAACAACCTGGAGGTATATTTGTTGCTAATGTAGATCGAGGCATCCTCCTTTAGTCTCTGTCTATGCTGCTGTTGGTCTAAATGTCTGGAAGGCACTGTAGCCTTGTACTGACAGAGTACTTTCTTCTTTTAAACTAAGTGTCAGTAAATGCAAAGAAGTCTCTCTTCTTGTTGAGGCTCTTAGCATTGAACAGTAACACTTTTTAAGGTTAAATAGATTTTTTTTTTTGCTATTTTGGTAGGTTTGTCGAAACGCAACTAGTGGCTTTAAGCTTAACTTTGTGCAATGCCCGATTGAGTTGCAGGTTACAGTCCTAATACTACTTTTACAGTCAAGATTTATTATCAAAGTCTTCGCTTACACACATTACTCTGTCTACTGCTGCACGGTGAGCAGCTGCACTCAAAGTTGCCTAATTTATAGCTAACAGACAAAAGCTGAAGTTTAACTTTTGTGTGCCCTCTGGTCAATACATGACTAAACTTTGATCTCTTCTGGAGTGCTTCCCAACTCATAATGACCAGGCAAATACCTTCTGCCACCAAAATGGGAGATCTGGTCTTCCTAATGTAAAAACACAGCAAAACAGAATCCTCATGTGCAATTCAGCAGCAAAACAACTTTGTCCCTGACTAGATCACCTTTCTGTAAGGTGATTTAAATCCAAACATATCAGAAAACCAGCAGTAGATGAGAGCAATTTTTTATGACAAAATTTCCATTAAATGCCTTAAAAATGCAGGCAGACTATAGTGAACACTTAAAATAAGAAAGAAGTGTAACTGCAAAAAAATCAAATAAAGTAGCTTATCTTAGCTTGGTTGGCTCTGGATGCAGCAGAAACACTTTAGAATCACAGGCGAAGACGTCACGTTTGCTGGGATCTGTGGAAGTGAGTAATGTTAAAATCCCTATCCCTACTGAGTTCAGTCAGAAGTACCATACTTTGGCTAAAAAAAATTTAGAGTTTCATGCCCAGGAATTCCAGGGCACTACCACAGATGATGAACCAGCCAATTCTCTGGCATAGGTGGTAAAGCCTTGATTAGATCGTAAGTGATCCAAGTTCATTTACAGATTCTGGCACCTTTAGGAGCTGACCAGAGAGGATGGGAATGAGTGGCAGCTTCCTGCTCTCCCCTTGGTATGCCTTGCTACATAGGGAGACACCTAATGGGATCCCTAGATGTTACCCATATGAAGACTGAGCCTACCCAGTAACCTGAGGGGAGGTTGGCATGTGGTGACACACTTCCCTTTGGGGGGGTTGCAGGAGTGGGCTTGACAGAGCTGTCAAGGAGAAGAGAAGCCCTAATGGGGAGATAGTAGGCCATCAGGGCCAGCAAGCTGACCTAGTCCCTACCACCCAAATGTTGCTGGGGAACAGAGAGATGATTTGGACTCATGGGTGGAACAGCTAGGTTGTTGGGCCATAGTGGTCTCGCTCACCTCTGCAGTGAATGCCTGCCATTTTCCCTGGATTGAAGGTCCTGCTGGTGAGCAAAAAAAAAACAAAAAAAAAAAACAAAAGATTACCTAGTGCCATTTAACCTTAATGTTCTTGTTGCTCATCCATTTTTACTTGTCTATTGTTGAGATCAGCTAAAGTTCTATGGGTTAGTTTTTAAATTAGAACACCTGTTAGAATGTTTGTTCTTTTGTGATTGGGCATTCATCTGGATTTACAAAGGCTAAAATAGTGATATTCTATTTGGGCATTGCAGTCCTGAACTGACACGTTTTATTTCGTGTAATTTTCAACCTGTTAAAGTTTTTGCAGCTGAAGCAGCTTTGGCAACGCTAAGTAGTTTTATTGAATAAGTGCATTTCTAGAAGCTGTTTAAAGTACACTACTGTTGATATCTTGAATTATTTATTGTGCTTATTTTGCTGATTTACTTGCTTTGAATTCATTATCTAGTTAGAAGTTGACTAAATTAGTGTATTTTTCAACTTCAGCAAGCTCTTTTCTGTGTTTCTACATCAAGAAGATTGTGGATTTTCGATCTAGTGGGAGTAGATGGTAGCCTGGTCTACCCAAGTTGGTCTACACCAGCATTAGATAGCCCTGAGTGTAGTCATCGTTTTATTTCCAGAGAGCTTAGTGCCTGTATAAATTTGGCATGCTTGCATGGCTAATGACTTATTTTTACAGAGCTCAGCAACGCTTGGCTTCCTCATCTGTTCTCAGAAATGTTTATCTTGCATCTGGTGCATCCAGCCAAAGCTAAATACTTTTATTGAGTAGTCACCCTTCTGTAAACTGTTTAAAGTACACTACTTTTGATATCTTGAATTATGTGTAGCTTTTCCTTGTGGTTATTAAAATAAAATCCATTTTGCATCTCGTTGTGTGTTTTTTTGATTTATTTACTCTAAATTTGTTATCTAGCTAGTTGTTGGATACATTAGTGCATTTTTACACTCCAGCAAGCTCTTTTCTTTCTACCTTAAGGGGTTTGAGGATTTTCCATCTAGTGGTGGTAGCCTGGTTGTAGCTTAACTAATAAAAGTCCCGTCATAATGGATGTGCACTTTTCCAAATTCTCCGCAGCCAGTTTCGTGAATATGGACATCTTGAGACAATGTAGCAGTTGTCTCATGTTCACCGACAACCATTTAATCCGTAAAGAAACACAGTATGTCAGAGGTATACATACACATTGTCACTAGAGTTAAAATTCTCTCATACGGTCAGTCATAATTACAACCAGGTTGTCAGAAACACCAGTGCTACACCCACCACACATAGACCAGTGTATGCTGAGGCACTTAAATGCAATCCTCCAAGACACTTGTTGTTGTTGTTGTGTCTTTCGGCTTTTCCTGGTTAGGGGTCGCCACAGCGGAACTCCGGTCTGCTAATGATTAGTAGTTGATTTTTACGTGCCAAGTTACCAGCCTTGATGCACAACCTTTAACGAAGGTACGCCCATTCACGCATGTCTCCACGCAGAAGACGCTGTAGCTGAGAATCGAACCAGACAGCGTCTTACTGTGAGGCGACAATGCTAACGCAGCACCACCATCATGGACACTCCATTTGTAAAAAAAAATCTTCCTCAGCAAACCGAAAAGCACTCTCTAAAAACAGCATCCAGTACTATACATGCCACCATACCAATTGGAGCTTCATCCACTAAGCTTGCAAAACAAGCAAGCACACTACCCAGAACTCTAGTCATAGGAGACTCCATTGTCTGACATACTGATGCCCCTCTTACCAGGCTGAACAAGAAAATAATGGTCAGTTGCCTATCAGGAGCCAGAATCTGATAAGTTGCGCACACACTCAAGTCATTGCACCACAGGTACCAGAATGATTCAGTCAGTCCATATAGGTGTAAATGACCTGAAACATACCTCCCTTAGTCTATATGAAGAGAGACATTATGGAGCTCTCCGATTGTGTGTCACAGGCTGGTATGTGTCTAGCATTGAGCAGCACTCTAACCAAACCTAGGATGATGTCACAATATGAACAGATGATGATTGACTTTAATAACTGGCTTAGTTTCTGATGTCATTCTAGGGGATGCAGTATTTGTCACCATGAGAGGATATGGTCAACAGACCCATTGCTTTGCCAAAGATGGTCTGCACCTATCTACTCTAGGGTATAGAATAGTGTCAAAAACATTATTCTCACCCCATTTTTAGGCAATGCCAAATTTACAACCATCCAACGTAGCAAAATCTATCCATAGCAGTCTAAAGGTATTACTGCTGAATGCCAGGAGTCTAAACAAGAAGCTGCACTCCCTCCAAGTTCTCTGTACCTTGGCAATTGCAGACATCTGTGCATTTAGTGAAACATGGTTTAAAGCCAGGGAGAGTATCCCAATGGCGCAAGGCTTCATTGCCTTCCACACATTTTAACCAGCAACTGCTCAGGCATGGACTAAAGTGGAGGTGTCTCGATCTACAGAAATAACAAGCATACCTTGAGATTGGATAAACAGGATGACTCACTTGAATTTCTCCAAGGACAACCTACCATAGATAAAGTCCCCATAGCATACCCTAGCAAGTTATAGGTCACTCATAGCTTGTACTTAGAATTGCTGGAACCACTCACCATTCAACCAAATCCCATACTCGTGGGCAACTTGAATTACCTCTCCATAGACTAGGAATCCTACACAACCCCAAATTTACAGGCACAGAGATTCCTGGACTTTAACACAAACACCCTAGATGACATAGTGCATACACCCACTAGTGGCGCAAACCTATTGGACCTGGTGCTCACAGGTATGGAAGAATGCTGCATCCCCCCACAGAGTTGCATCTTCTCTGGTGAGATCAGACCACAAAGCTGTTTCCTTCAAGATAAAAATCAATTCTGTAACCCCAGTAAACCCTGTAACAGGCGAACTACCTCTTAAGTGATATCTTGTCAAAATTTCAAGCCCTTCCAAACTCAGATAATACAGCAAAAACCCAATGAAAATATACCACAAAGGGTCGCCCAACTAAGAAGCAAAAGGAAAATAACCCACAAACTTGCTGTTGTCATGGAAACTGGCTTTATTAATCCTCAAATAACAAAAAAGACTAAGCATTTTCACCCTTACAGCAGATAGGGCATCATCAGAGTACTCACTACCTGTTAAACATCATTTAAATATCACATGCACATTATAATAATTAATTGAATTAAAACACAATATAATAAAAAATCAATTCAATTAATCTTCATAGTTTAACACTTTTAAACACATATAAAGCAAGGATATTTATTCACACATCTGAAGAGACCATAACATAAATATATATAAAATAAAAACACAAACTTAAAAAAACATTAAAAAACTTGGTTGTTTGTATAACTCTGTAAAAACAGGATGTCAAATCAACTTTGCCCTTAATTTTAAAATACTTGCAATAGAGCAGCACTCATTTATACTAAGGTGTTTCATGGCATTGAGCCTAAGTTGCCATGTTGTCTCCCTCACTTCCAACAATGTTTTGGCATCATACCCCCCTTATTGTCACACACTTTGTCTATAGTAATAAAAAAAAATGTTTTGAAGTTCCTACATTTCAAACTGTGTACATAGAGTGCACTAGTGGTCTTTTTATTCCTAACGTCCCTTATATGTTCTAAAATTCTTTCCCTTAATTTTCATAAATTAAGGGAGAGAGTTTTATTACATATAAGGGATGTTAGGAATAAAAAGACCACTAATGAGTGCTGCTCTATTGCAAGTACTTTATTTCATTTCACCAGAAAACACCAAGTCCCAGCTTGTATTAACTATAGATTTCAAACGAGGTGCATCCTGGTTGTACAGGAGCACCATCGCACCACTTCTGTTTTTATAAAAATTATTGGTTGCTAACTCTGCCTCCATCCTTAATAATGGAAGAAAATGAGTAAGACTTTTTTTATTACTTCATTTCTAATTTTCAACAAAAGTTTCAATGGATAACCCCTAAACCCAAACATTTCAATTAAATTAAACATCTCACAGGAGAGATTATTTACCTGACTAGTAAATAAATGACTTAATGAATGATTGACTGATTAAGGTTTTTGCTTCCCAGTTCCAGGTTTGTGTTTGTGTATTTTTCTGGGTTCCCCAAATTTCCTCTTACTTTTCAAAATTAAACTGGGGTTGGGTCTCGATTGTAATTGAAAAGACTCTGCAGTGGACCACTATACTTGCCCATTTAAATAAAGCCATCAAACTTTAAAAAAAATAAAATTAAAGCACTGCTTGATCAGTGATGCAAAACATTTTGATTACATTTTTGTATTTTTCAACACAGGATGTACATAGGTTTCATTCAGAAAAATACTTTAGCCAGTAAAAAAAATAAACCAGAAACGCCCCCTTTAGAACTAAATAAATATTCCAGTGTGAAATTTAACTGTGTGCTCATTTAGCCTTTTAAGTTGCATTTGACATTTGTGGTGCCATCTGTATTTGTTACTTAATTTTTTTGTTATAGTCCATGCTGATCTACTGTATGCAGATGTTCTTTGATTATCAGGCGATTTATTTCAAGTGCTGCACATCTTCATATGCTTGATACACTGGCAGCTGGCTATATTAAAATGTTTCCAAATAATAATCACAGCTGCCTTTTCATTGGAAGTTCATTATACTGGAAGTAGTGTATGGAATACTGTGTTCTTTGCCAAATACTTTATAGATGGCATATTGTACCAGTGCTTATTTCTGTGCTGTTTGCCTGAACCAGATGGTGGCACTTCTTAACTTCTGGATCACTAAGTCAGGCCAGTATTGCAGATTTACATACCTCTCAACCTTTTAGAGCAAATAAATCAGGACAAAGCCATAAATAAAAGTTGGACAAAGGTCCAAAAATAAGGACATTTTTTTAAAATATTGCTCTTAAAGAGTTGATGGACTTTTTTTTTCATAATTTGTTTAATAGATTTTGCATTAGCATAACTTTTCAGAAGGATGTGAAGTCTGAAAATCAAATGTGTCATTATTTTCTAACTTTAGTCTTTAATGATTCGCTACTAATTTGCTAGAAAACCACAATTTTAGGAAAAACGGACCAAAGATATGAGGCAAAAATCTGGACATTCTGCGAAAATCTGTCAGTTGAGAGGTATGTTGCAGAACCTTCTGTTTAACATAGTTCTGTTAAGCATCAGCAACTCCATTTTCTGAGAAGTGCATTACAGCTGTTCTGTAAGAGTGAATCTGTCACCTTCCTGATCACTAATGTACGATTCCCTGGCAGCTAATAATCTGGTGTCTGTCTTGTCTTCCTTACACAGTGTCACGGCATGTATCCATATCCATTCCCAAGGGATCAGTCTTATTTTCTTAGAAGCTGGCAAAAGGAAACCTCTAGATGTAAAAGTGTGCTGTTTACTTATGCTGCTTTTTGTTCCTTTGCCAGAAGTCTGCAAGTCAGTACAGACCATAAACGTAGGCCTGACATTTTGGTATGGCGTCATAACAGTTTAGAAAATAGTTAAAAGTGCAGTTTTCTTTCACGCACACAATTTGAGGTAAATAATATATATATATATATATATATATATATATATATATATATATATATATATGTATGTGTATATATATATATATATATATATATGTATGTGTATATGTTGCTGGCGGCAAAAGTCATAAAATTCATAAGTGAGAGCTTATAGAGGTTCCATGGCCAAGTTAACTTAGAAATTGCATTTGATTTTTCTTCCTTTTGGGAAAGTGTGTCGGGGGGGCAGTCGAGCCATATTACTCTGTTGTGCCAGTAATAGCAAGCTGTAACTTATGGCAGAGAAGTCCAGCATGTCTATACAGCAGCTCTTATTTTAGGTGGGATTGCGTGTGTTTTTTGTATGTCCACTTTTCCTGTTGCTTGTAATTGGCACCAGATTTGTGTTTTTTATATTTTTTCTGGTGTAGGAAATGTGCCACCTGGGGAAGATTAGAATTAAGATGTTTTAAATTTCCCCTTCTAACTCTTTGTGAAGACAGGATGACATTAACATGTAATCGTGGCATGTCTTGGGATATGTAGCTCATGTTGTAGTCCTTTGTATGACCTGTGACCTCATTTAGGAACCATGTTGTGGTATTTGATATTTTTGTAGGTTTTCTTGTAATGTTTTACATTTGCTTGTAATAAAGAACAGTTTGCTGCATTTGGAAAATATACTGTGAAGTCTGAATAGACACTAAACTTAATGTCAGTCTAGACACTTGTCTTGGTCTAGAATGTGTGTAGTCTGTGTTATAATTTTTTTGAAAGAAAAATAATAACCTTTTGTTACTTTGCATCCTTCCTGAAACAGTTGTATTTTTTACAGTCTGTCTTTATGGCTACCAAATACAACCTTTATATGTTGCTATGTCATTTAACATTAGTACAGGGGTTATGAACTTGAAGCTGTTTGTATTCCAACGTTATAATCCATAGGGAGGCTGCTAATAGCCAAGCTTTATTGATTGATGTGCATATGTCATGCAAAGCTGCTGTTGAGAAATGTTGCGAGTCTGCCAAATAGTGATTTTAGGGAGAGATGCTGTAGTCACTTGTAAAAATCAAGTAGTTTGTGGCTTTGTCGTCCTCTTCCTCCGGAAACTGATTCTAAGACTTTGTCATATAGAATAAACTCTCGGTTAACTGGCACCCATGGGGATTGGTAGATGCCGGATAACTGTAGTTTCAAGTTGCTTGAGAGTTACTATTAAAAATAGGCCTGAGTCTAATACTGTACCCTGTACTATTTGTTTGGTTTGACTTGTTCTCAGGTTGTGGAGAGAGGGAATTTATTCCTATCTTCCTTTTTAAAACTCTAAAACTCTAAAAACGTAAGCTATGTTTCTGCGGGGGAAAAGAGAAAGTGCAACCTATGAAAATTGTACTGTATTTCTTTGATTTTATTTTATTTTTTTTCTTTTTTTTTTTTTTGCTGGTTGCTTAAGAGTGTCGGTTGCTTGACTTCCGGTTAACTGAGAGTTTACTGTAAAAAGCTGTCTTGTTACTACTTTTAGTTTAAATCAGCCTTACATTAGAGCAAATTATTATTATACATTTTGTTACATTTTAGTGTATAGTCTTACAAAGTTTTCTCCAATTTTATATTAACATTATTTACATGACTTAATTAAAAGAGCTGTTTTGTATATTTTTGCCATGATGAACCTACAAGTAAAGGATGTCATACTGCTCAAATGAAGGAAATATGACAGCAGACTGCACACTTACCCTGAGATGACCTAAGAACTGTTTTATTAATTAAGGAGTGTGGGAATCAAAGCCTCCCATATGAAGCCCAGAAATAATCATTCGAGGAGTATTTGGGTCCAAACTGTTGATTTCTTTAGTCAGATTGCATTTGGCTGTTTCTATCTAAGCACATGCTCTAATTTGTTTTTCTGTAAGGAATCTGGTGTAGTTCAGGCAATCCTACCTTGGGTTTCGGTGCAAAACCAAAAATAATATGGGGGGGTGCAAAGGCCCAAAAAAAAGGGTCAAATTTTAAAAATTAGCTCTTATAAACTTAAGTTGCTAGAGTAACAGGTTTTGCATTAGTATGAATTTTCTGTAGTATGTGAAACCTGAAAGTTAAATGTCTGTCATTATTTAGTGAGTGCAGTCCTCAGTGATTTGTTAGAAAACCACATACTTTAAAGTACTGACAAAAATCTGGACTGTTGAAAGGTATGCAGGCAGTAGTCTGTTCCCAAATCTTTGTTGCTGACTGGGTAGGTATTGAGTTGTATATACATATGTAACAAAAGCAAAGACAGCCTGGATCCATTGCACAGAAGGATATTGCCCTAACTGTGACCCAGGTGGCTAAGGTTTGATTAGTGGCCCTGGCACTGGAAGAAATAAGGGGTGTGGCCCGCTCTTTGGAGATGGGGATGGTTGAGCATACATGAGGGCACACAAAGAGGTGTGATTCCTCTGGTGAAGACTGGAGAAACCACCACCAAGTGCTTCAGGGGAGGGAACACCCCTGGTGGAAGTGAAGGCACTTTCTTTTCTGTCAGCCATTTCAAGTCCTATCCTTAGTGCTTTGGTGGTTGCATGCAGGGAAGAAGAACTCGGGCAGAAAAGGCTCAAACTGCCCCTGGAGGTTGTTAAAATGATGGGCCTCCTAGTTGATCCTTGCCTTGGTGATGAAGAATGAATGGCCTGATTGACCAAGAGGAGGCTGGTTATTGACAGAGAGATGAATGGTGGTGGGGACACATGAGGATGGAATGGCATGAAGAACTTGTAGAAGACTGTAGTCTTAGATTTTGGATGAGGGAGTCAGATATTTGAGACAGACATTAAGGGAACTCTAGGTGTTGTACCATGAGCAAGGACTGGAAGCTGTAGTTAGATCTAACATCGAGGATCCTCCTTGAGGACTTCTTGTTGGGGTTCATCCTTTCCACCAGATAGAATTTAGACATTTTTTGGAAGGTCAAGCACTTAAAGATGCATATTCACCTGCTCCATTTGATACAGGGACGGTAAGTACATCCAGCCAAACCCACAAGTTCTTTTTTTATCAGTTTTGCATCATTATCTTAGCTACTGCCATACCTCTCAACGTGCAGATACTGAAAATGGGTACAAAAGCTGCTGAAAAATAGGTACATCTGGTCAAAAATCTGGACATCTAATTGGCATAAAATATGAATACCAAATGGCACATAACTAGGGGTGTGGAAACGCGTTTAAAAAAGAGTGACAAAAATGATGGAAAAATTCAAGCACATTATCAAAGAGACGTGTACAATCTATACTCTTTAATGAACTGTGTTGGAAAATTTTACCACACAAGGTCGTTTTTTTTTTTTGCTTCTGAAAAAGGGAGATGTAAAATGAGCCACCCTTTCTTTCTTTAAATTACTGGTGTCAGTAACTTAAATTACTGGTGTCAGTAGTATATTGGTCATGTAGTATAGTTTTCTGTGTACTAGACAGCTTCAGAAGTCACATGTGATGATGGTGATTTAGAGAATTGTGTAAAGGGATAAACCAAGCCTGAAAATAGGAGGCATACCTCCAAAAATAGATACATCATTTGCAGGGGTAAATCAGGCTTGAAAATAGGAGAATTCCTCCAAAATAGGAGCAGTTCAGAGGTCCGATTTGCTGTCTTTCAAATCCATTACTGTCCATTTAGCCATAAGATTATGAGCCAAAACTTGTATAAGCATTGCCTTTATTTTTTGGGACGGTATCTGTAAAATTATGTTATTTTTTAGCAAATCCCATTGGTGAATTTCTGAAATGTTAAACAGTAATAAAAAAATCCAAAGCCTGAAAACGCTGAGGTAAAATGCAGTGTTTATTCCAAACAGGAAAAAAAAAATCACAAAGCTTTCAGGTTCAACCCTTCATCAGTGTGTAAAAAAGAAATCAAATGCCTTCATTTAAATAGTAAATTCAGACCATAAAACTAATCACATGACACAGTTGTATTAAGCACTTCAGTTTAAAGACACATATACAGTAAAATGCCACTGAAAGTCAGTATAGCCATAAAATAAGTAAAACATTTAATGAAGAGCCATCCATGCAAGATGTTATTTCAAAGTTAACTGTCTTCTTTATAAAATAGGTTCAATGCTTGCTGCTGTATTTAAACCTGGAAAACAATCGGCTTCTAAAAGTGTGATCCATGAGTATTTGCATACTTCTAACTCATTATTGATCCTCCCCCCTTTTTTCTTCTGTCTGATGTCAGTCACTCTAAAGTTAAATGTATGTGTACTTCCTTTCTCCCTCGTATGCTTGCCTAAAGCATTAGTTGCTACCTCTCTTAAGTATTTCCGATTTGTGTTCAATAATTCTGTCCTTCAACCTTCTTGTGCATTTCTCTATGTAGAATGCTTGACACACCTTACAGCATGCTATGTACACAATGGCAGAGGTATTACAAGTTGCAAAACACTTGAAAGTATATTTCTTCTTAGTGTTAGGATGTATACATTCACAGCTTGTAATTATATCATCACAGCATATGCAATTATAACAAGGAAATGTACCTTGTTTTCTACTTATGTTCAACTTTTTATTATTTTGAAAGCCCTTATAGCATAATCTTTATTTAAAATTCAGACAGGAACGATATGAGAACATGGGGCCTCTCCAACTATTCTGATTATCTCAGGCATGTTTTTAAGAATACCCCAATTGTTTCTAATAATATTCTTAACATCCTCTGATCTACGATTATATGTCATGACATAGCTTATATTATTATTTTTAATAGAATTATGACCAGAATTAACATGGCTAGTGTGGGGTCTCACTTTGCCTGTTCTTTCCATAATAACTTCATTTGCTGTATGTCTTAATAATGAGTTGTTATAACCAGCCTGGTTTACCCATGTGCTGTTCTTGTTTCTTTTATTTTTTTTGAAATGTTATCAGAAGTACACTGAAGTTGACACACTTTGACCAAGAAGTCTTGAGAGGAAATATGTCTGTACAGGATTACAGTTTAAAACATAAAACTCCAAAACAGAAGCATAGGCAGTAAGATACAGCACTCTTTGAACCTTCTGTAATCAAGATATAGTAAACATAAGATCAATGTATAATATTATTAGCACCAAAGTGAAACCATTAATTTTTCTTAATGTTGATGAAACCTTTTCTTTGAATAAATCAAATTCATACTTGTTATGGACAATATTAGCAATAGCCAGGAAATGGGCCTCTACCACCGTTCCAAGTTTTGGTTAATTTCTCTCCTTACTAGAAGCAAACATAAACAAGGAAGTCAGAATTAAAGAACTTAGAATATATCTGAGGAATTTTACCAACAATCCATGGACAAAAGTTGTAAACCTAGTTGAGACTTTCCGAACTGACTTTTAACAGTGTTTAATCATTATCTGTTTGCTTCACTAAAACGTTTCTAATATTGAAACTTTTTTCAGACATCAGTAATGTAAATAGTTGATTTAGTTTTATTGTTGTAAAATCATGTTTGTTCATTATGATCAATGTACTAGACAGTTGTTCTCTTTTTTTTTTTATTTAATAAAATCTGGATTTTAAGGCATATTAACGCTTCAGTAGTTAAAGCTGCTGAACTAAAAATACACTGCTTGATTACAGCTCATAATTAATAGAAGTACTGGGTTTCTGCAATAAGCTATGACAGACATATTTGCATATTCTTGTAGCATACGGGGAAATGGTTACAAGTGGCACATTTTACAGATGTCATGTTTACTCTTGTAATTAACAGAATAAACAACTTACGAAGTGTTTTGCAAGGGGGCTTCAACCCTTTGCTCTACCAATAACCAAGTTTTCTACTTCCAAGGTTACATTACTTTGGAGTAAATGGAATATTTGGAAGAAAAACAGGGGTTTTCTTTACTGAGTGATTGTAAACCTGGGGCTACTCTTTCAAGTGAGGTGACTGTAAGCATGGCTGAAGAGCTCTGGAAAAGGGTCCCCTGTATCACAGCATTATAGATAAAAGAGGAGGGACTAGGTAGTCAGGGAAATGTCTCAGTGTCAGGCTGACTAAGTCATTAGTTTAATTGTAGTCCCATAGGTAATGAGGATGGAAATCCAATGTCAGATCTAAACTTATTGTCTTACTTCATTTACAAGGTGGCACCTTTGCATCTGAAACCCTACTCATTAACTTGTACTTTATTTCTATAAGATGGTGTCGCCTCTGCTTCCAAATCCCTGCTGTACGCCATCCTTTCCTGGAGAATTTCCCAGAATCTGGGAATTCCTTGTCTGAGGTAGTACAGACTTGGATTTAGCTTATTTAATAAACAGGAGTTACATGCATCCATTAATTTTTATTTTCACAGCTTAGAGTTTGTCGTACACTAATTATTATTATTCCAACAGGAACAAAACTAAATAGTCCAGCCTCACCCTCCAGCCTGTCTTGAGTATGAAAGAACGTTGAGATGGTGGAGCCTATTTTGTACACCATAACATATTTTTCCTTTTGAATAAAACATAGCTTTAATTTAGTATTAAGTGATTAGCTAGCTCTTCAGCTATTGCCTTCGCAAGGTTATGCTGCTGTAATACAAAAATACTTACGTAGATCTACTTTATACCAAAAAAGAACAAATGTCAAAAAAGGAGGTGGTGGAAAAAGACATCCAATTACAGAGATGCAATCACTAAGGCAGCTGCTCCTTTTTTGTGTTGAGAATGGGTTTAAAATTTATTCCAGCTTCAAAAATGCCACTGTCGGAGATATTATTTGATCTCTATGTGTTAACTCCAGTTGATGCATTTTTCCATAGAGAAAGAACAGATAACACCTAGGGACAATGTTTTAGATGGAAGTATGGACAGACCTCTCAGCTGTCCAGATTTTCGCCTCATATTTATGGTCTTCTCTTCATAAAATATGTGGTTTTATGGCAAATCACTGAGGATTAAAATCACTATACAACGACAGAGTTTCAGACTTCCCACCCTTTTGAAAAAGCAAATGAACACAAATCCAGTTATTCTAGCAATATTCTAAGTTTATAAGAGCAATATTTAATATCTGGCCCTATTTTTGCACCTTTGTCCCCTCTTATTTTAGGCTTTGTCAAGATTTCTTGTGCTAATAGGTTGAGAGGTATGATTGTGAATGATTTAATCTAGTTTTTATCCACCATCTTTATGTAAATCTGTATTTGTTTGTCATAATATCATTAAGAAGGAAATCTTGCAATATATGTACATAGAAATGTAAGAATGTGATTATTTATTCTTCTCTGATCAAGTAACATAATTATCAGTACTAAGTGATAACAGTATTAAAGCCAGCAGACAGTTGAGGATAGCGTCATTGTGATGAAACAGTTTTAAGTATGTTGGAAGTTGTTAGATAATCATGAAGAATGTGAAAGATTAGCTTGTAATCTTCTGAGTGACACACAGTGGGAACTAGTGGGTTTAGTAGAAGAAACTGTTAATAATGGAGTTCTTTTTGAGGACTATGGGGGGTATATTAATTCTTTGAGCTCCTCAACCCTCAGATTGGATGCCACTGGGTAGTGTCAGAGATATGGTATCGTACTATTATGTTTTAGACCTGTGATCTCACATTAAAGATAGTGAATATTTTTAGAAGAATCGAGTATGATGCAATGGAATGAGAATTTGCTGTTTGCTGCAGTGGATGTCCCTTCCTTCTTTGTACAGTTCATTACAGCATAGATGGGATTTAGAGGTCATTTCCTTTTTAATTAAGGAGCTCCATATTGCCTCTGACATTGGGCAGTTAGTTGAATTTTGCCTTGCTAATAACTTATTTGAAATTCAGCTGGGTGACGGAACTGGTACAAGACCCTTTTCAGTCTTGTCCCAGGCCATAATCATCATAAAACATAAAGAATTGCATATAATGTAAACTTCACAGGTATGTATTGATAAACACATTCAGCAAGTATTTGTAAGTCATATATGCTGCAAACACGTTCAGCCAACTTTTACAGTTGAGAACTATATCTCAGCAAATGTCAGAGAATTAAGAGACTTAAGATAAATCAATAATTTGATTAATGCAAGAAGAGTGTCTTTAGGTTGATCAGGTAGTTAAAAATATGTTATGCACAATAGTGTTGCTTTGTGGTGAGAAATTCTATCTAGCCATTGTCTTTAAAACAGCTGATTTTTTTATTCATTCATAAAGTGTTCTTTTAGTTACTTGAATGAGATATTATACGGAAGTAAGCTCAGAAGGAAAGCTATTCCATGAGCAGGAGTAAGCTTAAAAGAAAGATGGGTCACAGATGGCTAAAAGAGGCAAGCCTGTTTAATTTAATGCCTGTAGTACTGCATAATGCATATGAGGATTTGTGTACAGTGAGTTTGTCATAGATGAGCAGTTATCTGTCATTAAGCATTCTTAAGGAATAAACTTTTGTTTTAATCAGGATGGGGCACAGATCTTGCCTCCAGCTGGGCTAATTTCTTTGTGGACCTAGCTGAAGAGAAAGATTTCTGCTTGGTTCAATATTTTATTTATAATCCAATAGAACAAAAAAGAGCGACCAGACCAGAGCTAGTAAAATCAAAACAACTTTATTCCAATAAAAATGCAGACGGTGAGCGCTTTCGCAGTGAGTAACTGCTTCATCAGACAACTTCCTCGTTTCCCTTTTCATTTTAAAATACATACAGACCAATCAGAGGTCAGTAAAAGTCAGTGAGACACCCAGTAAAAACTCATTGTCATATAGCAAACTGGTAAACTGCCTATATCAAAATGTAGTCTTTTGGCTTTGAATGTCATGTTTGAATGTGTTAGGGGTCGCCACAGCGGAACTCCGGTCCGCTAATGATTGGTAGTTGATTTTTCCGTGCCGAGTTACCAGCCCTGACGCACAACCTTCAACGAAGGTACGCCCATTCACGCATGTCTCCATGCAGAAGACGCTCAAGCTGAGAATTGAACTGGACAGCGTCTTACTGTGAGGCGACAATGCTACCGCAGCACCACCACCGCGGGCAAACTGCCTATATCAAAATATATATTTAAAAAAAAAAAAAAAAAAAAAAATATATATATATATATATATATGTGTGTGTATATATATATATATATATATATATATATATGTGTGTGCGTGTGTATATATATATATATATATATATATATATATATATATATATATATATAAAATAAAGAATATACAAGAAAAAAGAATATATAGATATATAAACATGTAGAAACATGCATAAATAAATGTATTTTCATATGACGTGGTATTAAAATACATAGTAAGCACCTATTTCTTAAGGGGTCTCTTGTCTAACATAGGTTTAATAGAGAATTAATGTGTGTGTTCTGACAGCTGTTTTATGTCAAAAGACAGTGATCACATGACATTCATAGCCAATAAAATCTAAACAAATTAAAACTTTTTCATCATGTAACAATTGTATAACTTCCTAAAAACATATAAATTACCTATGCAACATCTGTAA
Source organism: Protopterus annectens (assembly GCF_019279795.1). Taxonomy (NCBI): domain Eukaryota; kingdom Metazoa; phylum Chordata; order Ceratodontiformes; family Protopteridae; genus Protopterus; species Protopterus annectens. The sequence goes on along the minus strand of NC_056737.1, from coordinate 458,400,764 downwards.
GTATATACACACATGTGAATATATGTACAGAAAATAAATGTTAACAATACCTTCATCTCTTTAGTTGCATTTGCTTAACCAATACTGTCTTAATACTAACTGATGTGTTTAGTCCTGAGTGACTATCAGCCCAAAGTCTTATTATCCATGCATACTCTAAATTCGGCACGTAAAAAGTCTACTGCCAATCATTAGCGGACCGGAGTTCCGCTGTGGCGACCCCTAACCGTGAAAAGCCGAAGGACACAACAACTCTCTAAATTCCAGTACATTACTTAAGTCACCCCCTCTTAATTTCTTATAAATTCTGTCAATCACTCTGAACGCAAAGCTATGTTCATGGCCATCTTTAACTATATGCTTGGCTAATGCATTTGATAAATTATTTCTACGAATGTCAGACAATGTTCTACTATACGATCTTTTAGTTTTCTAATACATTTACCTATATGGAATGCAGGACATTTTATGCATTTCGCCAGATAGACAGTATTCACTGTATTACATGTAGCAAATAAATCAAACTTATATTCTTTCCCTAATCTAGGATCTACAAAAAACTGTGCTATTTGAAGAAATAGATCTGCAGCTCACACAGTAAAAACATGGAATTGTTCCCTGTTTTTTGCTTATTATCCTTTCTTTATTTACTTGGAAACAAACATCCTTATAGCAAAGTCTTTTTTTAAGATTAATACAATTTCTATATACAAACTTAGGTTCATTCGTAATGAACTTCTTTAGTTCAGGCATACTTTCTAATATTCCCCATTTTCTCTTTATTATTTCTTTCACCCTATGAGTTCTTGTATTAAAAGTAGAAATATATCTCACATCACCTATTCTATTATTAACCATTTGCGATGATATTTGTTGGGGTTTAAAATACGTTTTTGCTGTTGTATCTCTGAGTCATTATATCAGACATAGTTTGTTCTAGAAGGGTATTATCATAGCCTCTTAGTTTAAAATCATTTGCAAGCTCTCTCATCTGTGTCCATAGCAACATCAAAAAAACACATCAAAAATTAGGTACCCTGTATAGACACAAATACTACCTTAATACTACTGCTAAAAAAGCTCTAGCAACATCCTTCCTGCTGCCACCTCTACTATATTGCGCCCCAGTGCTCAGCAATATCCAGTCCTCCCTGAAAACCAAACTGGACTCATGTTACAACAAGATTGCCAAATTTGTAACAAATTCAAAACACTCAGGATACCACTGTTTATCTCTACAGCAGCTAAACTGGCTCGAACTCCCACACTACCTCACTTATTTGCAATTAATCACTGCACATAAATTCATGTATAAGGCTTCAACTTGCCTCTCCCTCTCTTCCTTATTGACTACATACCACCCTAACAGGCCATTAAGATTCAAAAACACAAAGATGTTGAAAGTTGGAAAACCTAACCTTGCAGCTGGTCTCAAAACTATGGAATGCCCTCCCACCTTCTATCAGAACAATCAGTAACCCTGCTCTGTTTAAGAAGTCTCTCAGATCATACCTCTCGTCTCTCTCTGGAAATGTACTTGTGCCAAAGTAGTACCTCCTAACACCTGATCTACTATTATATCCATCTACAATATCACTACTTAGGAGTTGTCTCAGACTTGCTGAATTCAACTGCTTATGCCTACAAAGCTCCAACAAGTAACAATCAAAATTGCTACCCTACCTGACTAACTCCATCCTCGGTGATCAAATTGTACACCGTGTTGATTTATAATATTTGTAAATAACTTGTACCATTGTGTTTAATATTTATTTCCATGCACTGAGACTGTATATACACTGTATATTGCTTTTTTTCTTGTATGTACTGCTAATGTTATGTGGAGCTTTTCTCCCCAAGCCTCTACTGAAAATGGGATCACCTAGGCCCAGTGGACTTTCCCGTTTAACAAATGCAGTAAGTAAAAAAAATTAAAAAAAAAGAAAGAAAATAGAAAGTATACCTGAACTAAAGAAGAAGTTCATTACGAGTGAACCTAAGTTTGCATATAGAAATTGTATTAATCTTAAAAGAAGACTTTGCTGTAAGGATGCTGGGTCACAAGTAAATAAAGAAAAAACAATAAGCCAAAAACAGGGAACATTTCCATGTTTAACTGTGTGAGCTGCAAATCTGTTTCTTCAAATAGCACAGTTTTTGTAGATCCTAGATTAGGGAAAGAATATGTTTGATTTATTTCCTACATGTAATACAGTGAATATTGCCTATCTGGCGACATGCATAAAATGCCCTGCATTCGATGTAGGTAAATGTAGTAGAAAACTATAAGATCGTATAGTAGAACATTGCTCTGACATTCATAGAAATAATTTATCAACTGCATTAGCCAGGCATACAGTTAAAGATGTGATTGACAGAATTTATAAGAATGTAAGAGGGGTGACTTAAATAATTTATTGGAATTTAGAGAGTGTGCATGGGTAATAAGACTATGGGCTGATAGTCACCCAGGACTAAACACAGCAGTTAGTATTAAACCAGTATTGGTTAAGCAAATACAGCTAAAGAGATGAAGGTATTGTTTACATTTATGTTCTGTACATATATTCACATGTGTATATATACTTACAGATGTTGCATAGGTAATTTATATGTTTTTAGGAAGTTTTATAATTGTCGCATGATGAAAGAGTTTTAATTTGTTCAGATTTTATTGGCTATGAATGTCATGTGATCACTGTCTTTTGATATAAAACAGCTGTTGGAACACACGTATGTCTTTGCATTGAAGAAGGGTTGTACCCAGGGATGCCAGATTTCTTATCAAAAAAGGGGGAGTCTTTAATGCAGAACACCTTTAGTATCACATTAAACACAAGTAGCTCCGTGTTTGATGAAACGGTGCTACTTTTGTTCAATGCGGGACATCAAACAGTTCCGCATTCAACAGAAGTAGGTCCGTTTTGCAAATTTTTTTTTTTTTTTTGGCTCATGGTGGGCCAGTCAAAAAAAGCAAGCTGGTTTCGCCAGGATTTTACTCGGCAGTGCGGGACTCGGGATTGGGCTGCTGATCCTGGAAAAGTCTGCGGTTTGTACATTTTTTAAAAGTTTTTACAAGTTACGAGCATTTCTTGGTTTGAACTTGTGCTATACTTTTCTTAACCACTGTCACCACCAAAGACAGTAGTGCTTTCATCTCTTTAGTACATGCTGATTTTCACTAGCTCAACAAAAATCTTTATATTCTAAGGTTAAATTCTCTTCCAGGTATAACATTTAGTATATTATTCAAGTAATTTTTGTAATGAAGCAGCTCTTTACATTCTCAGAGTTTATAGTCCTAAAAACCTCTTTCTAAACCAAAACATCTCCAACATATGCCTCATGTCTGCAGGAACATTTTTTCAAGTCTTGTGGTGGTATAGACATATTTATGCAAACATTTCCATGCAGAAACTGAGACTGCCCTTGCTATGGAATAGACTTCTCATACATGTCAAACGGAGAACTCACTGGTCCTCTTCAAGAGAAACCTTGATGAGTGGATGGGAAATAGAAAATTCACCCCGGGGATCTCACACTGCTTAACAGAGGCACTGGGAACTAAGGTCGGGTGGCATGATGTCAGGGTAGTCCTATGGGCTAGGTTTGTAAAGGCTCCAGGGCCATTAGCCTAGTACACACCTATGAACCTATGTTTCTGGCAGCCTTGGTTAATAGTATATGTGTGTATGTGGGGGGAGGGGTTAGGCTAGGACATTCCTCTACTTCTTGGCCTTGCAGCAGCCAGGACCTTCACATTTCTATCATATGCCAGAGGATGTGAATGTTGCACTGGACAGTCAGGTTTCAGTGGCTACAAAGCTGTTATGCTCTCACAGGACCTGTCTTAGATTTATTACTTTGTCATGTGCTCCAGAATTGGGGTTGATCCCTTCTGCTCTAAATGTGGGTCTTCTCTTCCTTCAGCAGAATTTGTCATAGGTCCTGAAGATAGACCATTGTTTAATGAGTTAGGGAGTGTACTTGGGCTCTTCGTTTGTAAAGGTACATGCCCCTCAAGTAAAAGGAGTTAATGCCTGAACAATCTGAAGCAATAGGCTGTATTTATTACACTGAAAGTTCTGGAAAAGAACTTGCGACTGGTGCTTTTTCTGCTTAACTTCAGTATAGTATTCTACTTGAGTGGAGGGGAGGTGGCAGCAACAGATAGACGATACAGTTCTAGCAGTGGGCCTTAGATCATGGCATTTGTCTTGTGGTATACACATTCCAGGGGAAATTAATGTGCTGGTGGATTACCTTATTGATGGCTTCAGCCAACGTCTGGAACCAAGGCTAAGAGAATTCTGCCTAGTCAGTGTCTTCTGGAAATCTTAAGGTTGGTATCTTTGCCACATGGGAGAATGCCACCCCACCCCTGCCCCCTATTTCAGCAGGACAAGGGGAGGGTAGTAATAGATTAATTTCTTCTTGTAGTGATGATGGTAGATGTGGTCTCTCTGCCATATTGGAGGAACATTATTTGTGCTTTCATCTCTCATCGCAAAATCCAGTGAAGGAAAAAAAAATATCCCAGATGACCCATAGTGGCAAAGAAGGGTGTTTCAGGCAGTAAAATTGACAGTGCAGGAAATTACCTTAGTGCAAGCCAATGAATTCCCCCTTATATGGTGAAATGTCTAGCTTTATCTTGGGGCCCGGCTTCCTGTTTAGATTTTCCACACTTGCCAGATTTCTGAGAGGGAGTTTCAAGGGATAGCAGAACCATCAGGAATTCTTCCAATTGCCAAGTGTACTCTGCTAAGTGGAAAAGATTCTCTGCCTTGACAGAAGAGTACATTTGCCGTCTAAGATAGTTATTATGCAAGTGATCATCATTTATTTTGGATTTCAGATACCTGTATGCTTCGTTAGTTATTCAGCAGTCATTGTTACATGTCTTTGGTGTTTCTGTGAAGCCATTCTTTAATAGCGTTCTATATCTCTACCTGGCTTTGAAGAAGCATTGGCTTCCTTAGGAATTGTGTGATTAACAAGTTTACTTGCCCTCTGTTTGAACCAGCTGATGTCCTTCAAGGATGCATCTGCAGTCCTTACAAATGGGTTGTCCTGTCGTCAGGCAGCCCTTCGGTCGGCCGGATTCCAAAGTCTGGGTCTGGCCTCTGCTGGTGTCGCACTTCACCCGACGTCATAGCTGCAGTTATTCGGGTATAAAGGCATCAGCCGACGCCATTTTCCTCAGTCTTTCTTGCCGCGTGGTGCCCGAAGCAGAAGCTGTTCGCAAGTGCCGGTCAGTCAGAACCAGAGATTACTACTACCGAAAACTACTTCGAAGACTTCTAAAAAGCTAAGTACCCCGTTGGGGACTCTTTCTTGCCTCAGCCGATGTCAGAAAAAGTGAATAACTGTTTAACTTGTGGGAAACAAATACCTCATAAAGATTTCCACTCTTACTGCTTACCTTGTCTAGGCCCAGACCACGACGTCGCAGCTTGTCTAGCCTGTGCTTCTTTTAACCGGCGGACGCTTAGATGTCGGTCGGAGTTTGCTGAGGAGTTTTTCGGCTCCGATTTTGCTTATATTATGCCGTCGGATCCTCCGACTTCGCAAATATCTAAAAAACGTAAGGAAAAGGACCGACACTCGCGGTCCGCGGTTTCAGCCGAAACCGCGGTTAAGCCAACCGCGAGTGTCTCGGTTTCGGCTGAAACCGAGCAAGCGGTTCCTCCTTCAGCCGAAAACTTTCCTCCTGCCGAGGCCTCTTCTAACCTCGTGGAATCGGCTTCTGATATCCCACCTTCTGTTACAGTTTCTCAGGAATTATCAGGCACTATTCCCTTGGATATTTCAACCCCTGCACGTGGAGCTGCTAGGCCACCTGCAGCCATGTCCATTAAGGCCTTTGCCAGGGCTAAAGCAGCTAAAACTACTAAATCTGTGCCTGCTAAGCCCCCCTCTCACAGGCCTAGGTCTAGTTCACAAATGCTTAGTTTAGCACAGGATCTCATTTCTTTAATTCGAGGATCCCAACCTCAACCAAGACAGGGCCTCTCACCCGCCTCCAGAGAAGAGGCCTAGAGCAGAGCCCCCTGAGCCAGTGTCTACTGATGATTCTTCTGATGACTCAAATGATACAGACCCTCCAGAGGCCCCGTACTCCCCTTATGAAGACTCTGATGGTGAAGAGTCCATTCCTTCTGCCTCTCCGCCTGAGGAATTTTCCTTTGGGGAAACCCTGCATGCTATGAGGGAACAATTTCAGTGGCAGGGCCAGGATTTTTCAGATTCCAGAAAAAGGCTTAGAACTTTTCTGCATTTACCACAACATAGGCCTTTAGCCATACCTCCAGTTCTTTCTGTTGTAGATGATGCTTTTAATGATGCTTGTACTGCTCCTGATTCTCTGCCTCCGGCCCCTGTTAAGCCCGATAGATACTACAGGGTCCTGGACACGCATTACCACTTGTATAAGGCTCCCCTTGCAGATCCAGAGACCATCTCCCAAGGACCTAAGGCTGTAGCAGCCACCTCTTCCAAAAACCCCCTCCCCTCTGAAAGGGAATCCAGATCCTTAGAGAGATGGGGTAAAAAAGTTTACACTTCTGCTACTCTTTCAGCTAGGGCCTTGAACTGTCAATTTCACATGATGCAGTATCAAGACTTTTTGCTAGATCAGTTAACCAAAAAAGTGTCCTCAGATGAAACAGTAGACAAAAAATATGTGCAGGAAATGGTACATAACATTCAACAAGTCAGTAACCATTCCCTAAAATGCGGCTATGATGCACTGGAGGCTTCCTTTAGATCAGCCATGACTGGCACTGTCATCAGAAGGCATGCATGGCTAAAAGAACAGGCCTTACCAGACCATGTTAAATCAAAACTATTAGATGCTCCTATGGATAAGACCAATTTGTTTGGCTCTCCTGCACAACAAGTACTGAAGAAGATGGAAGAAAAGGCAAAATCTGTCCAAACAGTAAATGATTTCCTACAGGTCCAACCTCCGAGGTTTAGCAGGAATTGGCCCTCCAAGAATGGGTCCTTTCCAGACTCCTCCAGAACTCAGAGAGGCAGGAATAGGCGTTCAAGAGGCAGAAGCCAATCCAGGGGTGCTTACAGGGGACGTCAGTGGCAGGGCAACAACCAGCGAGGCACAGCCACAGACACAGCCACCACCACAACTACTGGTCAATCACAGTGACTTGGCTCTGGCACCGCCTACCAGGGAACAACTGCAAGCACCCTTAGGCGGGAAGCTAGCCTTATTTACGACAAACTGGCATTACATCACAAGAGACAAGTGGATTTTACAGATAATAGACCAAGGTTACAGGTTTCACTTCCATACTCTACCAGGGAAGGGAGGAATGCCAAACCTACCTCCAAATCAAAAGACAGAAGCACTAAAACAAATATCCCAATTATTGAGGATGAGAGCTGTAGAAAAAGTACCATCTATGGAGTAAGGGAAGGGATTTTACTCCAGACTCTTCCTGGTACCAAGAAAAGAAGGCAAATGGAGGCCTATTCTCGACTTGTCCGCTTTAAACACATTCCTCATTGTTCCAAAATTCAAAATGCTGACCCTACAGCAGCTTCTTCCCATGCTGGGCAAGGAGTCTTGGCTGGTGACTCTAGATCTCAAGGAGGCATACCTGCATGTCCCCATACGACCAAACTGCAGAAGATACCTCAGATTTCTTGCAGGATCAGAGCATTATCAATTCTCAGCATTGCCCTTTGGCTTATCTACTGCCCAGAGTGTTCACGAAATGCCTGGCATCAGTAATTGCTCATTGCAGGCTTCAGGGAATCCAAATCTACCCATACCTGGACGACTGCCTGATACAAGCGGACAACGAAAGCAAGCTAGCAGAAGATTTACAAAGGGTCATTTATCTGCTACAAGCCCTGGGATACACAGTCAATTTAAAAAAGTCAAGACTGATACCATCCCAGAGAATAACCTTTTGGGTGCAGAGTTGGACACATCAAGGCAAATGGCATTCCTAACAGTAGAAAAACAGGAGCAGCTACCTCTCTACTTCTTGGCCTTAACAAAACAGAACCATCTGACAGCAAGAAAAGTTCTGCAAGCCTTGGGCTTCATGGCATCCTGCATAATATTGGTTCCTCATGCCAGACTGCATATGAGAAAACTACAGTGGTACCTAAGGAATTTATGGTCTCAACACAAGCACAGCTTGGAAACCCAGATTCCCATTATTCCATGCCTGAAGCAAGAATTCCTATGGTGGGCTCAGGCTTGTCAATCAAACACAGGATTGCCTTTTCACAGTGCTCAACCAAGCCAAACAATCACGACAGACGCCTCAGACCTCGGTTGGGGGGCACACATGCTGGACAAGTGCATACAAGGCTTATGGTCTCAAAACCAGCTGCACCTACACATAAATCTAAAGGAAATGCTGGCAGTAAAACTGGCAATTCAGGCTTTCAGACCATTCCTTCAGCAAGGTCTATTGATGATAAGGACAGACAACACCACAGTTATGTGGTACATCAACAAACAGGGAGGCACACACTCATATCCTCTTTGCCGGATGGCGCTGGATCTCTGAAATGTGGCCCTGAGCTACAACATCCAGTTAAAAGCAATTTTTGTACCAGGAAAAGAAAACATCCTAGCAGACATTTTAAGCAGGACTACCACGGATGCCCACGAATGGATGCTGCATCCGGACATCTTCAAAACCATTACAAGAAAATGGGGACTCCCAGAAATAGACTTATTTGCATCCCCACACAATCACCAACTAAAGAAATTCTGCACAAGGACGTACCACCCACTTGCTTGGAAGGTGGACTCCCTATCCTTCAGCTGGAAAAACCTGACAGCATATGCATTTCCTTTGATGCACTTCCTTTGATGCACAAAGTGCTATTGAAGATCAAAGAGGACCGTCCAAGGATCATTCTGATAGCTCCAGACTGGCCAAGGCAACATTGGTACCCATTACTGAGGAGCATGTCTTGGGAACAAATATGGCCACTACCTCTGGTTCCCTTGCTGTTAACACAGAACAACTACAACAATCTGCATCCAAACCTGAAAACTCTGCAGCTGACTGCCTGGAACATTGCATAAGACCAATTAACCCAAATTTATCCCAAAGGGTTAAAGACATTATCCTTGAGGCTCGCAGACCCTCAACAAGAAAAAAATTATTCAGCAAAATGGAAAAGATATCTCATTTGGAGTACTGAAAAAGGAGAAGATGTGTCACTGGTAAACATAGCCAACATTCTGGAATACCTGGCAGAGCTCTTCCACACAGGCCTGTCCTATTCCTCCATCAAGATTCATGCATCAGCTATTTCAGCAGAATACGACTTGGATCCTCCTGTCTTCTCACATCCTCTGCTCAGACAGTTTCTGAGAGGAATTAAAATGTAAAGCCTCCTAGGAAGCCACCATTACCAGCATGGGACTTGAACTTTGTACTAGAAAAATTGACACTTCCTCCTTTCGAACCAGCAGCAACAGCAGAATTGCAATACTTATCATGGAAGACTGCTTTCCTGCTGGCAATCACTTCAGCAAGAAGGGTATCTGAACTTCAGGCATTAATGGCAGTGCAACCCTTCCTGATCTTCCATCAAGATAGTGTCCATGAGAACAAATCCTTCCTTTATGCCTAAGGTGGTTTCCAGAGTTTCTTTAAATCAGGCTATCCACCTACCTACATTCTTCCCTAACCCACAGAACAGGGGAGAAAGACTGCTGCATACCTTGGATGTACATAGTCAATTACGCTATTACCTGGACAGGACCAAGGGCAATAGAAAAACTGACCAGCTACTGGTAGCATATGCAACAGGAAGGGAAGGAAAAGCAATTTCAAAACAGACTATCTCCAAGTGGATAGGAAATTGCATTAGATTTTGTTACTCCTACCATGGAAAGAAAACTCCAGAGAACATCAGGCCTCACTCTACAAGGGCAACAGCCACTACCACAGCCTTCTTACGAGGAGTGGCTACCAAGGACATCTTAGAAGCTGCTACTTGGAGCTCCGTGCATACATTTGCCAAGCATTATAATTTACCTTTATAGTCTAGATCCCGAGCAGGCTTTGCCACTGCTGTTTTGCAAGGGATCCTAACTACACCATGACCTTTTTTTTGGTCCACCTCCCCCAGTGTAGCTATGGTATTCTACCCATTTGTAAGGACTGCAGATGCATCCTTGAAGGACATAGTACAGTTTTGTACCTACCATAAATGTAGATGTCCGATAGGAATGCATCTGCAGTCAGGATTACCCACCCGCCTTCCCCTCTGAGGTGCTCCTAGGGTATTTGCCCATATTACAGCTAGCTGGGGGAATCTATTATGGTGTATTTGTTTGTATATATGTACATACATGCTTATTTTTTGTGTTTGCTCTCTACTATTTGGAATCATTGGCATTTATCCAAATTTAGCCTTCCAAGAGGGCACCTGGCATCTGGGGCAAGAAACACTGAGGAAAATGGCGTTGGCTGATGCCTTTATACCCGAATAACTGCAGCTATGACGTCGGGTGAAGTGCGACACCAGCCGAGGCCAGACCCAGACTTTGGAATCCGGCCGACCGAAGGGCTGCCTGACGACAGGACAACCCATTTGTAAGGACTGCAGATGCATTCCTATCGGACATCTACATTTATGGTAGGTACAAAACTGTACTTTTCGGCAACTTTGACTTTCCTTTGTTAGTCATGTGAATAGAGATTTTCTGAGTTGCAAGGTGGTCTCTGTAGAGAACCCAGTCTTGTCCCTTCTGAGGAAGTGGATGATCCCTAGAAATTAGTCACATTCACTTCTGAAAATTTTTTTCAGAGCTGTCGAAAACAGGTCACTTCATCCCTGTTTTCTTTGTAGGGGCAAAATCAAGAGGAGAGAGAACACCTTTGGGTGTACAGTAGTAGCTGGTTTTACCTGAAGAGAATGTAAGAGTTTAGAAAGCCAAGCCAACTGTTCTCTTATTTACTTCAAATCCATAGGAGCTTGCTGTGGCCAAACAAACATTTTTCAAATGCATTTCTGACTGCATTGTGTTTTGCCATTAGGTGGCAAATCACTCACTGGAAAATGCTGCTGTCAAAGGCTATCTCACCAGTGGCGTAGCTGCTTCCAGCTGGTTTTTGTACCAGAAATATTTTAGGTGTGTTCTATGGATATCTTTTGTGTCCGCTACACTGAAGGAAATGTTATTACTTGGATTTTGTGTTTAGGATTTAGTCCCCTTTTGACAACTTTGTGCTTCAGATGTCTGTATTCTCAGCCCTTTCCTTTTCCTCAGATTCTATCTTTTAAGAGAGGATTAAATTTGATTAATTTGAGGAGTCTTCCCAACAGTTACTCGTTGAAGAAAACCTCTAAGGTCAGATGCAAAAGGCATGTCCTCAACATATCAACATATCAGTTGCTCTGCAAAGAGGTCTTCTGTAGTTGGTGATAATGGCCATGTTGCTGTCCCCTCTGTGTCAGAGCATCATCTCTACCAAACGTCTGTGGATGGATTTAAATGAGTCAAATATACAATTTTCCTTGCATTTTTATTTTTGTTTTTGTTTCTTAGCTTAGTCCACTGTGGTTGAAATCCAGAATGCAGATTATGAAACATGCAGGCCAGGGGCAATACACAGTAAATCATCTTCCCCAGTGAGTGTACATCTACTATTTATATTCAAGATCACATTTTTAAGTGTGACCTAGTCTCCTAATTTTTTAACTATATTTTCCATTAGGTTTAAGGCATACTTGCATCTAATGACCTACATCATGAACTAAATGTATCACAGTCATGCCTGAAAGGTAATTTGTGTCAGTGGCCTAGCAGGTGCACACTCCCCTTTGATGCTTGGAAGATCATAAGACTGGGTTTTATATTTCCACATATGGTGCTTGCATTTATATTCCAGTATTAACACTGCTGTGCAGCATTTGGTGGTGGTGGTGAGGTAATACTCTAATTAGGTGCCATCCTTCTGGTAGTCAAATTGGTGGTAGCTTAGGTGGATGTTAATCCGACAGCACATCAGGCTAAATTTTATTGCAAAAATACAAAATACTTTTGTATATTTGCAAACACATGGACAGATTTTTATGCTTTGTGTCACAGCCAAAACATAAGATCTGAAGTAGTTACTTCATTTGATCTGCAACCTGTGGGTGTCTGATCCGACCTCGGATCCGATCCGGCAGCTTTCCAAGATCCGAGCTCCTAGCTCCTCCCCCCTACCCATAATCCCCTACTACCAACCACATTACCTCAGATCGTTTTTTGCCGCGGCTGAAGAAGCTTCCCTGTGAAGAGCTCTTGGCTGGGTGAGATCATTGCTGGTTTTAAACCAACTTTTTTCAATCAAAGTTGTCGTGTGTGTATTAGTCCCTTTTTCTGCTTCTTGTGCTAGATTTTGGTCCCTTTTCTGTTAAATTAATTACTAGCTTATCTTCACTCCCCTCCCCCTCCTAGTGTTTGGGTGTGTGTGTGAATGATGACTGAAGGGCCTAAGGCCGTTTTTTCTAAATGTACTGAGTGTGGCCACAAGCTTTCTCCAGCTGATGGCCGCACTCAGTGCGTTTTGTGCCTGGGGGCAGCCCATTTGTCAGAGGCCTGCCAGATCTGTGTGGCCTTTAACCCCCGGGCACTTCGGGATAGGAAGAACAAGCTGATCCTGGCGGGAAAGCTCCCCCAGGAGTCGGCTTCTTCTTCCTCTCCCGTTCGGGCTCCAGCTGCTTCAGCAGCTTCGGTGCCATCTATCCCCTTAGCTCTACCCGGGACTCAACCTCCCTCATCGGGTTTGAGCTCTGGGGAAACTAGTGCCTCTTCCCTTAGAGAGAAGAGGCACAAGGATAAGGAAGGACATAAGTCCCACAAAAGGCGGGCCGAATCTCATCCTTCGGCTCTGCCAGCGAAACTGCTTAAGTCTCCCTCGAGGGTCTCCGGATCCCCCTCCTCTCGGCGCCGTTCGCCCTTTTTTCGCCGGAGCCGGAAGAGGAGGATAGGTCTCCCTCGAGATTTTCGAGGCGGCCCTCCCGGCCCGCCTCTACTACTTCATCCAGGTCGAACCGAAGCATCTCCGAAGCGGATATGGATCGGATGATGCATCGGTTCTTACAGACCCAAATGCAGATGGGGATGCTCTTGCCTCCCCCCCCCCCTGGGGGGGGGGGAGTGCAGCCCCCATATTTGCCCCGATCACTCCTTCTCCGACTCGTTTTCGGGTCTCGGAGTCATCGGATCCAGGCCCTTTCGGACCCGGGGAATTGTCGGCGCCGATAGCTGTAGTCTCTTCGGCGCCGACTATACCTTCGAGCTTGTCGGACCCGAGCTCTCTGGGCCGAGGGCTGAGCGTCGGATCCGAGGGAGTTGCTGTGTCTTCGGCGCTGATGGCGTCGGAGCACACCTCTGCCTCGGCGCCGAATGCATCGGCTCCGACCCCAATCCCTTCCTCGGATCCGAGGAGATTGCTCTCGGAGGCTGGCGAGAGTGGCTCTCCTTCGGCTTTTGAGGTAGTGGAGAGGGTACTGTCGAGGTCCTCCAGATCCCCGACCCGGGCTTCGGATCCACCCGTACCCCCACTGTATGAGGGTCTGTCTTCCATCATCCGTCCATCGGGACAGCCTGCCCAAGCCCTCCAGCTAGTTCCCGTGGAGGAACAACAACCCGTGGATGAGCCCTCTTCGGACAGTCCCACCGAGGAGGTCCCTCGGAAACATCGGTGTAAAAGGAGGCACCTGGACTCCCCCGAGTCCGTTACCACAGACACAGACTTAGATGATACGGAGGGTTCCCCAAAGTCACCCCCTGAAGATGTCTCCTTTGGAGACATCATGGAAATGTTGCGTATCAGAGGGGGGTGGTCAGCCCAAAAGCCCTCCCTTGATGAGTCCGTGTTCCTGGAGGCCTTTGAGGCAGGCCCATCTACCTCCTGGGTGTCCCCTCCGGCCGACCCCCTGGTGGACTTAATTACCACCAGGGCTTGGAAGGAGCCCGACACCATGGAGCCAATCCCTAGGTGCCCCGATAAAGTCCTCAGCCCACCCACAGATAGACCGTCTTGGGCCAAAGGAATCCCCGTTGATGCTATGTTGGTGGCAGCGGCCACCAAGAAAGAACTTGCGCAGGAGAGTTCTTCGGTTCACCCGCCGAATAAGGAATCTCGAGCGCTTGACCGGATTGGGAAGCGGATGTTTGCTTCAGCGACCTTTTCCATAAGGGCGCTGAACTATATGGCACATACCATTAGGCTACAGCGAGACTTGATTAAAGAATACGCTGCAGCCCCCCCGGAGTCCATGTCGGTCTCAGACAAAAAGGTTTTTGAGAATCGAATGGCCACTCTAAAATCCATCTCCAATACATCTATGAGGCTTCTCTCCCATGCAACGGAGGGAGCCGCTAGAGCTAGCGGAGCCGGGGTCGTCTTGCGACATCTCTCCTGGCTCCGTCTGTGCGACTTCACGGATCCCTTCAAGGCGTCCTTCGCGAACGCCCCTTTTGACGGTTCTGCCTTGTTTGGCAAAACTGTTCGCGACACGCTGGTCCAAAGCAAAAAGGACGGGAAGATGCTGTCTGCCGTCGGAGTCGGCTTCTCTAATCCCCAAAGATCCTTCTCCAGGAATCAGAGGGGACAAAAGAAGCTGTGGTTCCTTAAGTGTCAGCAATCCCATCCTGCTGCGGACCACTCGTCCTCTAGAGGCAGAGGAGGACAAGGTGGACGCCGGCCCAGAGGCAGAGGGGGGCCGAGTAATTTCGGGTCTAGAGAACCTATCTCGGACAGACCCGCGCAACAGCCCTGAGGGCTTGCCCGACTGTCCCTCTCTGGAGGCAGTCGGGGGGCAGTTGTTGGAGCACCTGTCAAACTGGGAGTCCCTTACAACAGATCGATGGGTGCTCCGGATCATATCCAGAGGTTACTCCATTCCATTCATAAACCTTCCCCCCAAACCCAGACGTCTCCCCGATGTCCCACCCGATCAGAGGGAGGCAGCGGCTTTGGAGATTTCAAAGCTGCTAAGAAAAAGAGCCATCCAGCCCATCCCCCCAGATCAGTCCGGATTGGGTTATTACTCCAGGTTCTTTTTGGTGCCAAAGAAAACGGGGGACCTCAGACCCATCTTAGACCTTTCCGCCCTGAACCTGTTCATACCCAAGGAAAAGTTCCGGATGGTCACTCTCCAATCAATTCTCCCCCTTCTGCGGGAGAATGACTGGATGTGCTCGTTAGACCTCAAGGATGCGTATTACCACATATTAATGGACAGACAATCCAGGAGGTTCCTCCGCTTCCGACTCGGAGCCAGTCATTATCAATTCAGGGTTCTTCCATTCGGCCTCACCTCAGCCCCCAGAGTGTTCACCAAGGTCATGGCAGTGGTTGCAGCCCACCTGAGACTCCAGGGCATTCAGGTCTTCCCTTACCTAGACGACTGGCTCCTCACCGCGACCAACAGGCATCAGCTCTGTGTGGCGAGAGATTATGCTCTGTCTCTGGCCCACAACCTAGGCATCTCAGTGAACGAGCAGAAATCCTGCCTGTGCCCCACTCAAGCCCTAGAATTCATAGGGGCCAGGTTAGATACATGAATCTCCAGAGTTGTTCTAACGTCAGTCAGGCTGAACAGCTTGTCGTTTCAGGTGTTAGCCCTTCTTCGGAGCCCTGCTCCTCCGGCGGAGTTAGTCCTGAGGGCACTGGGGTCTATGTCAGCAGCGATCGGTCTCTCTCTTTATGCCCGTCTGCAAATGCGCATATTACAATGGACCCTTCAAGTCCAATGGTCCCTGTCGATCCACCCGTTATGCATGCCAATACCCCTGAGCAGGGTGTGCAGGGGCTCCATTCTGTGGTGGTTACAGGCACAGGAACTCAGAGAAGGGAGGCCCTTTGTGATTTCCCTGGTCAAAGCCACGTTGACCACGGACGCTTCTTGCCTTGGGTGGGGGGGGCATTGTTCGGGCAGATCCGTTCAAGGCACGTGGACTTCCCTAGAGACCGCATTGCATATCAATGTCCTAGAGATGAGGGCGGTGCTTTTGGCGTTGCAAGCTCTCCATGACCTTCTTCCCCTAGGGACTATTGCAATCCAGACGGACAACGTCAGTAGTCTGGTATATAAACAAACAAGGAGGGACCAGATCTTATCCCCTGTGTCGAGAAGCCATGAGAGTGTGGGAATGGGCAATTTCCACCAACCGCTTTCTGATAGCCACGCACATTCCGGGACGGTCCAACATATTAGCGGACAAGCTAAGTCAAGTGTTCCTCACTCCATACGAGTGGTCTCTGAATCCGTCTGTTGCGAAGCAGATCTTCCACAAATGGGGTCAGCCTCGCTGCGACCTTTTCGCTTCTCCTTTAAACACAAAATGCAGCGAGTACTTCGCGATAGTTCCCCCCAGAGGGGAGACCCCCAGAGACACTCTAGTCCATGCTTGGCCTCCCGGACTCCTTTATGCTTATCCCCCCCTCCCACTTATGATGAAATTCATCCAGAAAGCCTGTCGGTTGGGGAGCAGAGTTATCCTCATAGCCCCATTCTGGCCTCGACAGATCTGGTTCCCCTTTCTGCGGTCTCACAGTGTGGCTCCCCCATGGATTCTGGATCCCAGTCCAGACCTAATCTCGCACCCAGCGAGATGCCATACCCCAAACCTGGTCAATCTCAAACTTGCTGCTTGGTTGATCCAGTTCCATTAATGGCTAGGACTCCCGGTATCTCATCCCCCGTTAAGGCCATTCTGGTGGCGGCTCATAAACCATCTACCAGAAAACTTTACAACAGTAACTGGAAACGTTTTTCCATCTGGGCCAAAGACAAAGAATTGGACCCATTTACTGTCCGTATTCCGACTATTCTGGACTTCCTTTCCCTGCTTTTTAGGCAGGGAGCAAGTGCCTCCACAGTCAAGGTGCAGTTGGCGGCCATCTCCCATTTTCACTTGGGGGACGGCATAGGCTCCTTAGCATCTACAAAGTTGTGCAAAACCTTCTTAAGAGGCGTTTTTCTTTTGAAACCACCTGTCAAGACTGTGGTTCCCCCGTGGGATCTCACTCTGGTCTTACAAGCCTTAACGAGACCACCTTTCGAGCCTGCGGCCTCGGTTCCGTTGAAGTTCTTATCTTGGAAAACGGCTTTCTTGGTGGCTATTACTTCAGCCAAGAGGGTTTCAGAATTACAAGCTCTGTGTATCAAACCTCCGTACCTTATCTTTCACAAAGATAGTGTCCCTCAGGACTAATCCGTCTTTCTTGCCTAAGGTGGCTACAGAATCAAATATTAATCAATCAATAAATCTTCCTGTATTTTTCCAAATTTTCACAACAAAGGCGAATACACGTTGCACAAATTGGATGTTCACAGACAACTGCGTTTTTACTTGCACAGGACTAGAGAGTTTCGCAAGTCGGACCAGTTGTTTGTTTCTTATGCAAAGTCAGCCATGGGCAAGGCAATTGCTAAAGTGACTGTAGCAAATTGGATCTGTCAGTGCATTATGCTGGGTTACACTTCATCTGGGAAGCCAGCTCCGGTTGGCGTCCGTGCTCATTCCACAAGATCTGTAGCTACCTCAACAGCTTTTTGATCTAGGGTTCCAGTAGACGATATTTGTTCAGCAGCTACCTGGTCCTCATCTCATACGTTCATTTCTTATTACAAACTGGATATGATTTCCAGGAGTAGGGCTTCTTTTGGCTCCGCGGTGCTTCGGAATATCCTTCCGTAAGGACCACCCAGGTTCTTGTAGGTTAGCTGGGGACTCTGTCCCACAGGTTGCAGATCAAATGAAGTAACTACTTCAGATAAAGAAGTTATGTACTCACCATAACGTTCCATCTGAGTAGATACTTCATTTGTCTGCAACCGACCCCCCTGCCATACCCCGAACCTCGGGAATTTTTCTGATCATTCAGAGTTGGTTTCTGTCTCGAGTTGGTGAGGCAAAAAAAATGATCTGAGGTAATGTGGTTGGTAGTAGGGGATTATGGGTAGGGGGGAGGAGCTAGGAGCTTGGATCTTGGAGCTTGGAAAGCTGCCGGATCGGATCCGAGGTCTGATCCGACACCCACAGGTTGCAGACAAATGAAGTATCTACTCAGATGGAACGTTATGGTGAGTACATAACTTCTTTTTTTTCTAACGTCTGAGTATTATTTCATTTTTGTTATAAAGAATATCCCTACTAGAGGCATAACTCTGGTGGAACTTGAGTGCTGTGTGGTAGGGTTATCATCACATCTCAATTGGTCTTCAGTGCTGTAACAGTATTGTATGCCAGTATTGCATTTGCTTTCAAAACTGAAATGTTTTAGCTCTCTGTGTGTAGCATAAATTGCAATGTATGCTTGCTACCAATGTAGTTTATTTAAAAGGAGAGAAGAGTTTTGTTTTTTGTTTGCCCTCCACTTAAAATTGAGGGGGTGCCAGATTGTGGGATGGCACAAAGCACAAAAATAGCTAACTACACATATACTCTCCAACTAGACCAGGCTCTGCTCAACAAAGAGTTTGTCAACAGCATCCTCTAAATCATAAGAAACATATGAGAAATGGAACCAAAATAAATATACTGTAACATAAACTATCACTATGCTTATCTTTCAAAACCCAGTAGTTGTCTTACATTCAAAGAAAATATTATGCATTGTTACATCCCTTCGCAGTTATGAACAGGGTATAATATTTTGATTCTTGCTTGTATTCCATTAGTATTTTAACTGATAAATTGCTGGTAGATGGGTGCCAGATGAAATCTCCCCACTGTAAAACACCACATATTTTTTTTTATTTTTGCATACCAGACTGTTCTTTTAATGTAAAGTGATATCCTATCAGGGATCAAAAATGTACTTTTCATTAACAGTGTTATACCAGACTGCTCTGTCAAACATAGCAGCTGTTACATTCAGTTTCCAGCCAAAAATATTTAACTCTTCAGTGATGTCATTTCCTCCTCTATTTTTCTGTATGTATTAATGCAGCAGCTGTATGACGGAACTAGCTGCTGCCCACTGCTACCACGGCTGTACTTGACTTTTATTTCCTTCTTTTCTATTTTATTTTTAAAGGAATTAGCTAAGTAGTGCTGGAAATTTATTTATTTTAAGCGTTCTTTTCAAAAACCCACTCTCTCCCTTCTTTCTCTTTTCCCCTTATTTTATTATTTTTTTAATTTGTAACCAATCATCTTTCCCAAGTAAGTGCCTTTTTTGGGAAGTACAGGGGAAGCAATGTACGAATGCTTTCTAGTCCTAACATTTGTCGCATGCTAGCCATAGCTGCAGACCTTGCAGAATCACCAGCTTCACCTCTCCTCGTTTTATTCTGTTTTCTTCTTTCTTTTAATTTCTTCTTCTTTTTTTGTTGTATTTTACTTGTCATCTCACTGATCACTTACTCTAATATTGCTACCCTTCTCATAGCCAACTTGCCCACTCTGCAGCTACCTTGCCATCCCTCATCTCCACATTGTACCTAAGATTTTCCCCAACCTCAATGCAATCCTTTGTTCCTCTTTTTTTTTTTTTTCTTACGTAACTTATTTGCCCCCTGCTGTCATATTCTATTCTTCCCTTTTTTATTTTTTAATACATAAAACTATAACGGCTTTTCATCAGTTAAAGAACTACTACCAGAGATGCCACTACCAAAACATTGAAACTGATACACCTTGTAGGCCTTACTTTTTTCATGCAGACCACCAACATTGACTAAATAAACAGCTACCATGCACTTTAGTGGCAGAAAAAGGTTGTACCCCCCCTTGGTTGCAACCTTTTCACTGTATCCCACCAGACTGCCCTCCCTGCCCTGACTCTTCTGAACTATATTGTCCTTCCCTGACCATTTACCTTCCACCCTCCCAGATTGTCAGTTTTGCCTGTTTTTGTTAGATGGCGATATTGTTTATGATAAGAAATGTTTGCAAGGTATACATCAGCCCCCATCTGACTTTATAAAAAAACAAACAATGTTAACATGTTCATTGTTACAAACATTATACCTCACATATATTCATTTTTAGAATTATCAATCCACCATTACATAAATTGATCATTTCCTAAAAAAGTAATGTCTTTTGGCTTTTCCCGGTTAGGGTCGCCGCAGCAGAACTCCAGTCCGCTAATGATTGGCAGTGGATTTTTACGGTGCCGAGTTGCCAGCCCGATGTCCAACCTTCAAGGAAGGCACACCCATTCACACTCGTACCTACCTGCATGTCTTTAACATCACTTGACTGCAGTGAGGACATGCAGACTCCACACAGATGGCGTTCCAGCAGAGAGTCGAACAGGGGAACCTCTTGCTGTAACTGCTCCACCACCGCGGCCCTTAAATTGATAATTTCCTGCCTTCCAGTTAAACCTCACTCCTTTTCCAAAACATTATTCTGCTTGTATCGCTCCCAGTTTCCTTTTTTTTCTTTGTTATTCGCTCCTACCCTTTTCTAAAGATCCTGCTTCAAGGTCTTTTATCTGAATTATAATATTCAGTATTTCAAATACAGTTGGTTTAAACTTTGATTTTCATTTCCTAGTAGTTGCTTTTTGGCAGCTACCAGAATTAACCTTGGTGCCTTATTTTGGGCCAGATTGCAAAAGAGCTGCTCTCACTGTAAGTCTGCAGTGATTCCAAAAGACTTGCTCTCAGTGTAAGGCCCGTCTATAAACAGGCTTACACTGGGGACCAGATTCCAAAAGACCTGTTGTCAGTGTAAGTGACCACTTACATTGAGAGAAAGTCTTTTGGAATTAGGCCCTGTGTCTGAGCAATTCATATCCTGTGTCTCAGCTCAAAAGAATCATTTCCTTAATTGCACCCGTTTGCTCACCCAGTGTTTCTGACAGAGTACTCTACCACATCATTACACTCCCAGAACATATGTTCCCAGTTACCCATGTCTTTCCCATCACTCCAACATTTGCCATCTAGCTGAGGAAAAATTCTTTGGAGTCTGCTTGGGGTGTAAATATATCTATGCAAACAGTTACAAGCAAAAATCCTAAATCTTCTAGACTTTCTTGGATATTTGGAAGCCATACATATGTCCTCCCATTGTTTCCTTGTGAATTGTTTATCCACTATCTCTTCACAATCTTTTCTAACCTCCTCTGCTTGATTCCTTTAGTTATTGTGCAATATTTTATACGCCATACTAATGAACCCTTTTTAACAGCAGCTTCTGTTCTAGGTTTAACTAAAAACTCTGCCAGAGCAGGTCTTTCACTTAGGATTCCCCTATCCTTTTTTATTTGCCTGTATTCTGATATCAGTTCCTGATAGGGAAGGCAGTCTCTATCCTGCAATCCAAATGTCTTCTTGGGCTCTTCCCATTCTGTTACCTTTCCCTCTCTAGTTATTTGCACCAACTACCTTGGTTCCTTTGCCAGTTTTTTCCAGTAAATTCTGCCCCCTTGCCTGTTTTCTGTACCGTAATTGCAGTCATCCCTGTCAGCATAATCTCCTTTCTCCATTCTCATGTTGGCTTTGTTCTTAGAATACTTTCTGATGCTTTATAAGTATAATATTGTGCATGGCTGCTGCTGTCCTTAAAATCTGCATCCAAAATCCCACCCTCTCCTTATTTCTTGATTTTTCCCCTGTGCTTCATCATCAACCCTTTCTACTTTGAATTCTAGTCATCTGCTTATGTTATGTATATGAGCCTCAACTCTGTAGCTGTTATTAGTGCATGATCTGAAATAGTTACTGGATGTGTGTTTAAGCTTTCAATTAAATGCACATATTCCTGTGAAATATTATATCTGATGTTGTCAATCTTCACCCAATCTTTGACAGTGGGTTCAGTTCCGAACCTCGGAACCGACTTGGCCATATCTTCCAGCTCGCACTTTCAAACTCTCGAGCCAGGCAGTACCCATAATGATCCTCACAGAGAATACTTCAAATCTCGTTTGCCGCTTCGCCGACCAGACGCATCGGTTTCTTTCTCTCGAGCCTTGGCTTTTTCAGTGAATGATTGTTAATTTTTTCTGAACTACTTTTATTTCTTAAAGGACAACAATGGGATATTAAAGTACATTGCTCAACCTGCTGTCTCTTTTAGTCCCTGTTAGTTGATACAGCCTCGAAAAATCATCCATTTAGCTTTAAAAACTAATCCATTCAGCTGTTTTCCCTGTTAGGCTTCCTACCTTTCCGTACTGTTTTACTTTCACTTTGAAAGCCAAGTTGAAAAACCTCTAGCTGGCTTTGAAATGATGTCACATCTGCCAGAGCTCTTGCTCTAGCTACCAGGACGTTTCCTCCCCCAAAGTGATATAATCCCAGCCTGATTTGCATGTTGTATAGACGTGCCAGTGGACCTCCTACATTATGATGTCAGAGCTGCCTTGCCCAGCCCACTCTTAACCTAGCAAAAATGTCAAACTATAATATCACTTTTCTGAAGAGCCCTACCGATATGTGACAAAGTACAGGCAGAAGCACAGTTACAGCTGCAAAAGCTAAGAGCATAAATTTGCATTGACCATGCGTAGACATTAATTGCATGTTTTTACATAAGAAGCAGATGTCTGTCACAATTAGTTGACAATACATCAGATTACAAGAAGTACACAATACCGTCATTTTCTTAAATTACCACTTAAAAAAAAGCATGTGGGTGATGTCATGCAAGTCTGTGAAATATTTTGTGTTTATAGTGCATCATTTGTTAGCTATTTAACCAAACAGGAAGGAAAAATAAGTGGGAGTTTGATGCTTTGCAAAACGGTGATTATTCCCAGTACTATGGAGCTTGGTTCTAAATTTGACAGGAGGAGTGCAACAAAAAAAGTTTCCCACTGTAAGGAAGGAAAGGCTGACAAGAAAACAGTACATTAGTCTGGTCACCTGCTGTGAGCTGTTAATCACATGCAGATAATGGGTCAAATTACCCTTAGCTCTTTGACAGCTAGGGAAGGTAGGTGTGAAGGGGGAGGTGAGATACCTTGAAGAAATAGATTTCAGCCTTCACAAAAGAAATCAAGTTAGCATTTCTAAGAAGAAAGAGCAATAAAATGCACTTTTCAGTTCTGTTCTGTAGCATTTGCACTGCTTGTGTTTGAAGTAGTCATTGAAAAAGGATAAAACTTAAACCAAAAGTAGGTGACTATAACACAGCAGTGAATGCCTGTAAAATCAGTGCACTGACAGGAGCTTTAGGGAAAACGTGGCAGATCTGATACAAATGTTTGGAGACAAAACAATGCATTCTGGGATACTCAGAGGCAGACTAAACAGTCAGAATTATTTCAAGATGCCAGACCCCATGTGGTCAGAGTCAGAAACTGCGTATAAAAATATCTAAAAAGCTGTAAATAGTCCCAGAGTGGTGTTAAAATGTTGGAAACACCAAACCATGATGAAATAAACATGTTTTTTGAGTCTGTGGGTGCGGTTGTCCTTTAATACAATTCTTCTATTTCCTTCACACTATCTACTCGTTCCTCTTAGCTTATTTTTTAACTTCTTTTGTCCCCTTTCTTCCTACCATTGGTAGAACTTGCGTACCATTGCTGGTACTTCTTTCCATTACCTTCAGCTGTTCTAATTACCATTGCTGGTATTCTTCTGTAATCTCTTACTTTCCTTCTATTTAAAAAAAAAAAAACAAAAAAAACCTCAACTCTCTTATGTTGCGTCCCGCAACGTTAGTGACTTTTTTGTCACTTGATTTAAAATGTCAGATTAAAAGCAGACTTCACCTGCTAAGTCTAGTAAAGGCATCTCAGGTGTAAAAGGTGTCAGAAATATGAAGGCAAGTTGCTAAATTCTGATAACTACTGTCTGTGTGTATACTGTCTGGGAAAAATACACTTGCAAAGAAGAGGACTGTTCAATATGTCACGGGTTCTCCACTCGAACACTGACTGAAAGAAAAAATAAGTTGATTCTGAAAGGACTCCCTAAATCTACCTTTGAAGAGGCCTTATCTGAGCCTAGACCTGAGATTAACACTTCCTCCACATCTTCCTCTGCTTCGAGGAAAAGGGCTTAATCAGTTCCAAGATCTTCGGAACCGACAAATTACCAAATCATCCGCTGTACCGAAGAGCTCCTCAAAACCGAGGGAATTACCAGCATCGAAAACCAGACGTTCCTCTGAACCGAAAACAACTTCTGCTTCGGCACTAACTGATTCCTTGGTATCAAAGCTACCCCATTTCCCATGAACACAATATTCACCATCCATTGACCCATTCAAGGATATGCCACCTAGCCCTTTCTTGGAAGCGAGACCTCTGAGATCTCCCTCTGTATCCTCCGTCCGATCTACTAAGAGCCTGTCTGAGGCCAACATATTGAGACTGGTGGACTAGCTCTTTACGGCTAGGGGGTTACCCTCAGTTCCTATCCACGCTTGCCTTGCAACAAGCCTAGCTATAACACTCCTACATCCTCCTCCAACTCTAGTTGAGATGTTGGAGCCTTCTGTTCTGACTCCTCCGGCATCGATTGCTTCAGTACTAGTAGCTTCCTTATCTACAGTTCCGAGAGCTTTCTTGAGTTCCTCTGAGCCCTCGGCACTAGAGGTCTCATGGGGTCTTGATTCTGTGGTCAGGTCCGAGGGGCTTGGATCAATTTCCTTTCATTCGGAACCGTCCATGTCTATCGTCACCTCAACCTTTGTGAGATCAACCCAGGCTTTTGTTCTAGGGGCTGCCTCCTCATTGCGGGACACCAGTTCTGAACGCATCTGTTTTGGTTCCGGGCTCCCATCCCTCTACGAGGCACCAGCTTTTAGGATAATGGAGAAAGCATTGTCCATTGGGACTCCCAGTATTTGACATCCCTGTTGGGACAGATTTCTACCTCCTCTAGACCTGAGCTATCATCAGTCTGGGTCTGTATCATATGATCGACATTTGAAAATGTCAAGTCACCTTTACTCGACACGAAAATGTCGAACTAGTTTGTCGACTGGCCAAATCACCAATTTCTTTCCAAGGGAAAGAAATCTGAAAGTCAACACACACCACCACCACAAAAACAAACTTATTTAAATGAGGGGCTTTGCCCCGCCCCCCCAGCTAAATATTCTAACTCCGAGACCACACTACAGTCTGGGTAAGGGCAGGTGTGACAGAATGGCTAACTGATTTCTTTCCAAGGGAAAGAAATCCTTGATTTGGCCATTCGACAAACTTGGAGTTCGACATTTTCATGTCGAATAAAGGTGACTCGACATTTTTAAATGTCGATCTTCTAATATAGACCCATCAGTCTCACCCCCGGGACAGATGGAACAAAAGTCTTAAGTGACCAGGTGACTCCCATGTTAGTGGTTTCCTCTTCGGATACTTTCCCAGATCATCCCCCCACAAGGAAATCCCTGCAAAGAAGTGCAATAGGAAGCACCTGGACTCCCGGGAAGAGTCCTTCACAGGAGATATTTATTTTGATGAAGGGGAAAGGTCACCCCCTGATGATGATTCCTTTGGGGACATCCTGGAAATCCTGAAACAGAGGGGTGACTGGTCTTCCATTCAACCTTCCTTGTAGGAATCTGTATACCTGGAGGCTTTTTGTGCCCAACCCTGCACTTCTTGGATCTCTTTGCCCGCTGACAATCTCATTAAACTGATTGCTCAGTGGGCATGGAAGATGCCCGTCTCTATAGAGCCAATCCCCAAGAGACCTGACCAGATATTATCAGCACCTAAAGATGAACCACATTGGTCTAAAGGGATTCCTGTCGATGCCATGGTGATAGTGGCTGCCACCAAAAAGGAACTCACTGAAGAGAGTCTGACTATCCATCCTTCTAACAAGGAGTCTGGGATGTTGGATAGATTTGGAAAGTGTGTTTATGGTTCAACGACCTTCATTCTAAGGTCCTTGAATTTTATATGGCACACTTTACCAGACTACAGAGAGATTTGATTAAAGAACTTTCAAATACTCTCTCAGAAGCAGTGGCTGAAGAGGACTGTGACAAGTTTCCTTGCAGCTTGCAACCCTAGATGCTATCTCCAACCCGTCCATGAGGCTCATTGCTCATGCAGCTGAAGGGCGACCAGGGCAGAGGGTTCAGGCATAGGCATCAGAAGGCACTCTTGGATGCACTTGAGTGACTTTGCGAGCCATTCAAAGTGTCATTCATCAATGCCCCTTTTGACAGATCCTTCCTTCTCTGGAACTTCCTTGAATGGGTGCCTGATTGCCCTCCTCTGGAGGCAGTTGGGGGGCGATTATCCCTGCACCTACCTACCTGCCTGGCAGTTAATAATTTTAGACAAATGGATGCAGGGAATAATATCCAGAGGTTACCAAATTCCAGTATCTGTTTGTCCCAAACCCTAGAAAAAACTCCCAGATGTTCCACCCAATCAAAGGGAAGTAGCAGTCTTAGAAATTCAAAAACTGTTCAAAAAAAGAGTCATCCAAAAAGTCCCACCAGACCAAAGAGGATCCGGGGTTTACTCAATACTGTTTTTAGTGCCCAACAAAACAGGGGACTGGAGACCCATTTTGAATCTCAGCCACTTCAACAAGGCAGTTCAGCAAACCAAATTCCGGATGGTCTTGGTACAATCCATACTTCCTTTTTTGGAAAAAGGCAACTAGATGTGTCCGATAGATCTCCAAGATGCTTATTACCACATAAAAATGGAAAAAAAGCTCCAGGGGTTTTTTTACACATCCGGCTAGGAGCTAGTCATTTCCATTTCAGAGCACTGCCCTTTGGTCTCACCACAGGCCCCAGGGTGTTGAACAAATGCATGAAAGTGGCTGCAGCTCACCTCAGACTGCAAGTTTTTTGAGTCTTTCCGTATCTCGACGACTGGCTCCTCACCGCAACCACCAGGCATTTTTCGAACGGGCAACAGATTACACCATAAATATTTGTACGTCAATAAATTTCGAAAAGTCCAACCTTCAGCCTTCTCAGCAACTGGATTTCATTGGTGCTCGTCTCAGGGGTTGTTTCTTTCCCTCCAGGAAGACTACAAAGCATCAGAGTACAAGTCAGACAAATTCTCCAGAACAACAGGGTTACAGCGAAACTTGTCCTTCAAACCTTAGTCTCTGTGGCTGCTTCAGTCACTCTGGTCCCTCTAGCAAGATTTCATATGCGAATACTGCAGTGGTTACTAGCAACCCAGTGGTCTCTGATACAGCAACCAATGTCTCATCTAGTCTTGATTACTAGCCATTGTAAACAGGATCTCAAATGGTGGCTTCACTCTGACCAGATTCTTTTGGGCCGGCCGTTCATCCTTCCTCAGCCCCAAGCCATAGTGACCACGGATGCTTCCCAGATGGGGGGAGGCATTATCTGGGAAAGACAGACCAAGGCACATGATCCCAGTTGGGGGCCAGTTTGCACATCAGTGTTCTGGAAAGAGGGCAGTGCAGTTAGCGTTGCAAGCATTCCAAGATGCCCTTCCTCTTGGGACAGTAGCAATTCAGACAGACAACATGTCGGTAGTCTGGTATATAAACAAACAAGGGGGAACCAAATCGTATCCACTTTGTCGGGAAGCACTCAGTGTTTGTCAATGGGTGATTTCTTCCAGCTGCTTTCTGATAGCAATGCACATTCTGAGAAGTTCCAACATGATAGCGGACAAATTGAGCAGGACTATCCTAATGCCTCATTAATGGTCTTTCAGTCCTGTAGTGGTGAACAAGATATCTGAAGTAGGAACTTCATTTGTCAGCAACCTTTGGGATACGGATCCGATCTCGGATCCGAGCCGGCAACTTCTACCACAGCATAGATCCGAGCTCCTAGCTCCTCCCTTTACCCATAATCCCCTGCCTACCCTGACCGACCTCAGATCTAGTTTGCCGCTCTTCAAGCAACAGCCAGATTCCAGAGCTCTTGGCGATTTTGTGAGAAAGAAAAAAAAGTTTTTTCTTCTTCTTCTGATTGAGTGGTTGTGTGTGCGTGTTAGGCTTATCCTTAACGCTAAAACTTCTTAATTTTAGCTTACTTAGCTTAATTTAAATTTTTTTCCTCCCTCCCCGCTGGTCATAGCGTATATGTGTGTCTTGAGTGTAGGGGCCTAGTGAGTGTGCTTACTTTAGTTATGTCAGAGGCCCCTAAAGCCATTTTTTCTAAATGCACCGAGTGTGGTCACAAGCTTTCACCGGCTGATGGCCACACTTGGTGCGTTAGG
The DNA here is from genome assembly GCF_019279795.1 of Protopterus annectens. Lineage (NCBI taxonomy): Eukaryota > Metazoa > Chordata > Ceratodontiformes > Protopteridae > Protopterus > Protopterus annectens. The sequence continues at coordinate 458,372,652 of NC_056737.1, read as the reverse complement.
TGCCTTGGGGTTGAGCACCTCTCTTCGGGTTGCGCGATTTGCACGGCGTTCAACTCCAGGGCACTTAAGGATCGAAGGTCGAAGCTGGTTCTGGCGGGCCTTTTACCCCCAGACTCTGCTTCGGCCTCCGGTGCTTCGGTGACCGCTACCCCCCGGTAGCAATCACTCCTGCCTCCCTTCCTCCGACCGGGACTCAACCTCCCACTTCGGCTCCGGAGGATAGGGAGTCCAGGAAAGAGAAGCGGAGGGAGAAGCACCTTAAGCGGCGGGCCGAGGACTCTTCATCGGCCCCCGCCCGCCAAGAGGACTTCTCCGTCCAGGTCTTCTTGGTCTCCTCCTCCTTGGATCCGATCCCCTTGTTTCTCCCCGGGACCCGAGGAGGAGGTGACCTGGTCCCCGTCGAGGTCATAGAGGCGACACTCCAGGTCGGCCTCGGTGGCCTCTTCGAGGTCCACCTTTAGCATGTCAGATGCGGACATGGACCGGATGATGAGGAGATTCATCCAGGCCCAGATGCAGATGGGAGTGCTCTTGCCTCCCCCCCCCCCCTCCGGGGGGGAGCTCGACCCCTTTTTTCGCCCCTATTGCTCCTTCTCCGACCCGCATTCCGGGTTCGGAGCGCTCGGAGCCGAGCCACGTTGGATCCGGGGCTGGGTCGGAGCCGACCATGCAGGGCTCGTCGGCTCCGATGGCTCCCTCGAGTTTGTCGGATCCGACCTCTCGGAGCCGTGGGCCGAGCTTCGGATCCGAAGGATTCGGTGTACTTTCGGCTCCGTCCTGGTCGGAGCACACTGGTCCCTCGGATCCGCCGTTCTCGGCGCCGGGTCCGATCCCCACTTCGGATCCGAGTGGGAGTCGGGTCTCGGATCCGTCAGAGAGCGGCTCCCCCTCGGCTTTCGCTGCGGTGGAGAGGGCACTGTCGAGTGCTTCCAGGCCTCCGGTCCTGGCTTCGGCTCCCTCCCGCACTCCTTCTCATCTGGTCCTGGCTCCCCTCATCCGGCCCTCGGGGTAGCCTACCTCAGCGCCTCTAGGAGTTCCAGTGGAACAGGATACAGCCCGTGAGGACTCTTTGGACAGCCCCCCCCCCCCCCGAGGAAGTTCCTCACAAGGCAAAGTGCAAAAGGAGGCACATAGACTCCCCTGAGAGTCTTACAGAAGATACGGACTTAGATGAAGGGGAAGGCTCCCCTAGGTCACCCCCCGAGGATGTCTCCTTCGGAGACATCATGGAAATGCTCAAAATCAGGGGTGGGTGGTCTGCTCCCAAGGCTTCCTCTGATGAGTCCGTATTCCTTGAGGCAGGACCATCTACCTCTTAGGTGTCCCCTCCACCCGACCCCTTGGTGGATCTCCTATCCACTAGGGCTTGGAAGGAACCGGACACCGTAGAGCCAATCCCCAAGTGCCCGGACAAAATTTTGAGCCCCCCCTGCAGTGAAATCACACTGGAGCAGAGGTCCCCCTGTGGATGCCATGTTGGTGGCTGCAGTCATCAAGAAAGGGTTGGCTCAGGAGAGCCCCACGGTTCATCCTCCGAGCAAGGAGTCTCGCGCGATGGACCGTCTTGGGAAGCGGGCCTTCAGTTCAGCGACCTTCTCTGAGGGCCTTGAACTACATGGCACATGTTATTTGGATGCAGCGGGATCTAATTAAGGAATACGCTGCTTCCCCCCCAGGGTCCATGTCGGAGGGAGACGAGGATCTGTACTCCTCCCGAATGGCCACCCTCCGCTCTATTTCTAACACCTCTATGCGGCTGTTGTCTCATGCTACGGAGGGAGCCGCTAGAGCAGGTGGAGTCGGGCTTGTCATGAGGAGACAGGCCTGGCTCCGTCACTGTGACTTCTCGGAACACTTTAAGGTGTCATTCGCGAATGCCCCTTTTGATAGTTCTGCACTGTTCGGCAAAACCGTTCGCGACACTCTTGTCCAGAGCGAGAAAGACTGGAAGACTTTGTCTGCTGTCGGAGTCCGCTTCTCTGCGCCCCAGAGGTCCTTTTCCAAGAACCAAAAGGGTCAGAAGAAGATGTGGTTCCGAAAATCGCATCAGTCCCAGTCTGCTCAGGACAACCAGTCCTCTCGTGGCAGAGGAGGACAGGGAGGACGCTGCCCCAGAGGCAGAGGGGGTCACAGTAATTTTGGGCCCAGAGAACCGTTCTCTGAGAGGCCCACGCAGAACCCCTGAGGGGTTGCCCGGCTGCTCCACTCTGGAGGCAGTCGGGGGGCGTTTTTCGAGGCACCTAGCAATGTGGGAGTCCATAACAACGGATAGCTGGGTGCTTCGTATTATATCCAGAGGTTACCAAATTCCCTTTATCATAACCCCCAGAATCAGAGGCCTCCCCGACGTACCACCCAGTCAGAGGGAGGCGGCTGCTGCAGAAATTCAGCAGCTTCTGCAAAAAAGAGCCATCCAGCCCGTCCCCCCAGATCAAATCGGATCAGGGTTTTACTCCAGGTTCTTTCTGGTGCCAAAAGACGGGGACTTGAGGTCCATCCTCGACCTCTCTCTCCTAAACCTGGCGGTACCCAAAGAAAAGTTCCGAATGGTCACGTTGCAATCCGTCCTCCCCTTATTGCGGGAGGACGACTGGATGTGCTCCATAGACCTCAAGGATGCGTACTATCACATTCTAGTGGACAGGCGTTCCAGGAGGTTTCTCCGCTTCCGGCTGGGAGCCAGTCACTTTCAATTCAGGGCCCTCCCCTTCGGCCTCACCTCAGCCCCCAGGGTGTTCACCAAAGTCCTGGCGATAATAGTGGCCCACCTGAGACTCCAGGGAATTCAGGTCTTTCCATACCTGGACGACTGGCTCCTTACGGCCCCAACAAGGCATCTACTTTGTTCATGCAGGGATTATTTCCTCAGTCTGGCTCCACTATTAGGATTAACCATCAGCATGACCAAATCCTCTCTGATCCCTATACAGGTGTTGGATTTTATAAGGGCGAGACTGGATTCCAGACAGATGCTTGCGTTCTTGACTCCAGATCGGCTTCGGAACCTCATGTTGCACGTGCAGGCCATCCTTCAACTGCAAACTTCTTTGGTGGAATTGGTCATGAGGGCTTTAGGATCTATGGCGGCTGCAATCCCTCTGCTGCCATTGGCCTGGTTGAACATGAGGGTCCTGCAGTGGACCCTCCAGGTACAATGGTCCCCGTCTCGCAACCCCCTGTCTCATCCCATTTCCTTAAGCAAGGTTTGCAGAAAGTCGCTCGTGTGGTGGCTCCAGTCCCCCAATCTCCACACGGGACGTCCCTTCTCACTACCACCGCCAGTAGACACAGTGACCACGGACGCTTCTCGCCTGGGGTGGGGGGGGGGCATTTTTCAGGCAGGACAGTCCAAGGCACATGGAACGACGTAGAGACCTCTTTGCATATCAGCGTCCTAGAGATGAGGGCGGTGCTTTTGACGTTGCAGGCACTTCACAGCTCTCTCCCGGTAGGGACGATTGCAGTACAGACAGACAACATGTCAGTCGTCTGGTACATCAACAAACAGGGAGGAACCAGGTCTTACCCCCTTTGCCGCGAGGCCATGAGAGTGTGGGAATGGGCGATTTCCACCAACCGCTTTCTCATAGCAACGCACATTCCGGGACTGTCCAACATTCTAGCGGACAGGCTCAGTCGTACTATCCTGACTCCTTATGAATGGTCTCTCAACCCTCGAGTTGCAGAGCAAGTATTTGCCCGATGGGGGCAACCTTGTTGCGATCTTTTTGCCTCTCCTTCAAATACCAAATGCAACGATTACTTCGCTCTGATTCCCCCTCCGGGGGAGTCCCCGAGAGACTCTCTAGTTCATGCTTGGCCTCCCGGTCTGCTTTATGCTTACCCTCCTCTTCCCCTGATGTTGAAATTATTGCAGAAAGCCAGTCAGTTGGGGAGCAAGATGATCCTCATTGCCCCATTCTGGCCTCGTCAGACGTGGTTCCCTTATCTATGGTCTCACCTAGTGTATCCACCATGGATTCTGGATTCCCCTCCCGGATCTCATTTCTCACCCTCTCGATCTTCCGACTCCGAACCTGGTCATCCTCAAGCTGACGGCTTGGTTGCTCCAGTTCCACTCCTCATAAGGACTCCCGGGATCTCATCACCTGTCAAAGCCATTCTTGTAGCAGCTCACAAGCCTTCCACCAGGAAGGTTTATCGGAGTAAGTGGAAACGCTTCTCCATCTGGGCGGAACACTGTCGTTTAGACCCTTTTACGGCCCCGATAGCGTCGGTTCTAGATTTTCTAACCTCTCTCTTTCACCATGGAGCTAGTTTTTCCACAGTCAAGGTACAACTTGCAGCAATCTCATACTATCATGTGGGGCAAGAGTCTGGCCCTCTTATCACTTCCAAACTGTGTAAGACCTTCCTCAAAGGTACCTTCCTCCTTAGGCCTCCAGTCAAAGAGGTGGTACCTCCATGGGATTTATCCCTAGTCTTACAGGCCTTGACTGGTCCCCCTTTCGAACCAGCGGCCACGGTTAATCTCAAATTTCTCTCTTGGAAGACAGCCTTTTTGGTGGCCATAACTTCAGCCAAAAGAGTATCGGAATTGCAAGCTCTTTGTGTCAAACCACCATATTTGGTCTTTCACCCGGATAGGGTTTACCTCCGGATCAATCCGTCCTTCCTACCTAAGGTATCTTCAGAAGCGAACATTAATCAATCTATCAATCTCCCAGTGTTTTTCCCCAACTTTCAAAACAAAGAAGAGTACAAGCTTTATTCCTTAGACGTACACAGACAACTACGTTTTTATATTCATAGAACTGCTGATCATAGGCAATCTGATCAGTTGTTTATCTCCTTTGCCAAAAGTAATTTCGGAAAGCCAGTTTCTAAAGTTTCTCTCTCGATGGATCTCGAGTTGTATTCTCTTAGCATATCAGAGCTCGGGAAGGCCTGCACCTCAAGGAGTCCATGCTCATTCTACTAGGGCCGTTGCCACATCGGCGGCCTTTCAAGCTAGGGTTCCCTTGGATGACATTTGTTCCGCAGCCACTTGGGCTTCATCTCACACCTTTATCAGCCACTATAAAATAGATGTTGTCTCTCGAGGTAGGGCGTCCTTTGGCTCTGCGGTGCTCTGGAATATCCTTCCATGAAGGCCACCCAAGATTTAGGTAGCTGGGGACTCTGTCCCAAAGGTTGCTGACAAATGAAGTTCCTACTTCAGATTAAGAAGTTATGTACTCACCATAACGTTCCATCTGAGTAGGTATCTTCATTTGTCTGCAACCATCCCCCCCTCCTTCCCCCTGACCAAAATGATCATTCTTGAGGTTCTTAGCATCTGTTCCCTTTGGGACACTTTTATCAGCTGTGCTATGGGGCAAACTTGATCTGAGGTCAGTCAGGGTAGGCAGGGGATTATGGGTAAAGGGAGGAGCTAGGATCTTGGATCTATGCTGTGGTAGAAGTTGCCGGCTCGGATCCGTATCCCAAAGGTTGCAGACAAATGAAGATACCTACTCAGATGGAACGTTATGGTGAGTACATAACTTCTTATTTTTGCCATTGGGGCCAACCTTGCTGCCTCCTTTTTGCCTCTCCCCTGAACAACAAGTGTAGAAGTTACTTTGCCCTAATCCCCCTCCCCGGGGGAGTCACCTAGAGATGGTCTCCTCCACGACTGGCCTCCCGTTCTGCTGTATGCCTTTTCCCCCAACTCCCCTCATGTCACAGTTCCTAAAGAAAGCCAAAAGGACGGAAAATTCAGTAATCCTCATTGCCCCATTCTGGCCTCAACAAGTTTGGTTCCCTTCCTTTGGCCTCATTTTAATACAGAAACCATGGATTTTGGACCCAGTTCCAGATCTGCTAGCTCATCCAGAGGGTGTGGTTCATCCAAATCTCCAACATCTCAAGCTCACTACGTGGCTTCTCCAATTCCCATGATTGCCAGACATCCTTTTCTTTCCTCCTCTGTCCAATGTATTATTATTGCTCATCACAAGCCTTCTACTAGAAAACTGTATCAAGGCAAATGGGAAAAATGTTCTAAATGGGCCTTGAATAAAGGACTGGACTCTTATACAAGCCCAGTTCATGAAGTTCTGGATTTTCCAAACTTACTTTTCCAATCTGGTTGCTCTGCGTCTACCATAAAAATTAATATGGCAGCAATTTCAAATTTCCATTTAGGCTTGAATGACTCTTCTCGAATGTCTCACAAGCCTTGTAAAGCTTTTATAAAGGGACTCCTGATACTGAAACCCCCATTTAAAGAACCAGCTCACCTTGGGATCTGACTGTTGTCCTTTAAGCTTTTACTAAGACCCCTTTTGAACCATCAGCATCTTGTGACTTGAAGTATTTATCCTGGAAGAAGTTATTTTGGTAGCTACTACTTCTGCAAGAAGGGTTTCTGAATTACAGGTCCTGTCATGCAAATCACCCTAACTATTTTTTTTCAAAAAGATAGAGTCGCACTCAGAACAAATCCATCCCTTTTACCAAAAGTAGTCTCCGAAATCAACATTAATCAGTCACTGCACTTAACCAGCCTTTTCCCCTTATTTTTCTAACAAAGGGAAATATGCCCTTCATTTACTAGATGTGCACAGACAGCTGTGTTTTTATCTTCACAGAACTAAGGATTTTAGAAAATCGAATCAGTTATTTGTAGTATGCTCTTCCCTCTGCATGGGCACTCCAGTTGCTAAGGTTACTTTAGCTAAATGGCTCAGAGACTGCATCACATTTATCTGTCGCTCTAAATGAATTCAACTTCCCAAGTCAGTTCAAGCTTATTCAACAAGAGCTGTGGCAACATCAGCAGTTTTTCATGCCAGAGCTTCTCTAGATGACATCTGTGCAGGAGCCACTTGGTCCTCACATCATACCTTTATCACTCATTACAAATTAGATCAGATTTGGGGGGGGTCGAGCAGCCTTTGGCTCTATGGTGTGTAGGAATATTCTTCCATGAGACCTCCCAAGGCTAAAGTAGCTGGGGATTCTGTCTCACTGTCAAGGATTGGGTGAAGATTGACAAGATCAGATAAAGAAGTTATGTCTTACCATAACGTTCCATCTGCGTTGTCGATCTTCACCAATCCTTGACATCCCCACCCACCTTCCCCCATCCTAAGACTCTTAGTAGATCGGATTAGCCCTAAGGTAGTTTCCTCATTAAGGGCTCATATATGGCCTCATTCTCTATACTGTCTATAGTTAACCATATTATTTTTTTGTGTATACTGTTATTTGGCAAACTCAATCTGAGGTAATCTCTGTGAGTAGCATTATGGGTAGTGCCTGGCTCAAGAGTTTGGAGAGCGTGAGCTGGAAGATATGGCCGAGTTGGTTCCGAGGTTCGGAACCAAACCCACTATCAAGGATTGGTGAAGATTGACAACACAGATGGAACTTTATGGTAAGACATAACTTCTTTTTCTGTCTAGTCTAGTTCAGTTATTGTTGTTTGGGGAATGGTATTTAAATTCTCTCAGAGTTCCTATAACTGAATTCACATCTTCCATACCATATATTTTCATAAGTTTCTTCGGAAATCTGCTTTCTTGTTATATTTTCTCTTCTAGGTCCCACAGGTACATCCTCAGTGCTGCATATCAAGTTTCATTCCCTACTTATAAGCAATAGTCCCTGATGAAAGCTGATATACAGTAGAAATGGAATACTTTATTTAACTGAACGTGTTGCAAGTTTTGTTTTTGTTCAGTCATACATTTGAACCTTCAGGCTTGTTTATTCACTGTTAATATGTGACTGTAACAGATCCAATTTGGTAGTGTACTATGTAAATAGATTTGCATCTTTGTATCCTATAAATATTTGTATCTCGTCATACACACAATATTTTTATTGTTTGTAAAATTAACATTGTAAAATTTGCTAGAGCTTTTCTTCCCAGGCTTTCAATGAAAACTGGATCTGTCTAGCTAAACAGCCTGTTAACAAAGTAGAAATAAAATAAATTCTGCAGTTTCAAAAATGCATAGTATTTTCCTTAGAAGATTAGATTTTTTTTCCTGCTGAATAACATTAGTGATATTTTAAATAATATCAGCCTTTCTATTTTTATATCACCTGCCGTAGGTACACCACGGCAAATCCCGAGTCTGATTATGAGACACCAGCAAATGCAGAGTCTGATAATGATCAGGAGTCTGAAAGAGAGAATGAAGACGAAGTCAGCACAGGCACTGTAAAAGCCCTCGGTAGACATTCCCCAAGTCTGACTGATGATGATGAACCCGACCTGCTGACCCACGATTTGATGGATTTTGTGGAAGATGACTTATCTTTGCTGCTAAAGAAAGCTGATGGGCTTCATGCTGGTACTACTGAGGAAAAGAAAATGGGATATGACTTGCTGCTAGAGAAAAGATCATTGGTAAGTGTGAAAGTGAGGGCCGGGGGGGGGGGGGGTGTTTAGGTAGAGCTTTATGCTGCTTGACAAAGCATGTGCCTTGTATTTCCTTATAGGCTACCAGATGCCTAGAAATATATGTTTGTGGATGGCCCTAAACCTGTGACAGTCCTTCCAGTCTTAGGAGCTCTAGAGGAAACATTAATGGTAGCCTATAAGGAACAAACACCCACTTTCCTGCCCCTAAGAAGCCTTGTAGGTTCTATAGGGGTGAGGAGTCCCACAAGTTCCTTTACAAAATACATTTGGCAGATTCAGCAGTGATGTCAGTGTATTCAGAGAAGGGGTCAGAATTTGTACCTGTTCCCAGTACTCTTTCAAGTGACAGGGAAAGCAGAGTGGTACACCTATTTTTGGAAGAAAGTACATACAGCTGGCACTGACCTTCAGAGCCATTAATTGTCAGATGCACATGATGAAGTTGCAAATTGTTATCTTAGATCAGTTGAAGGAGATGATTCAGGGAGGGGAGGGTGTCTAATGGTGATATTTTAAGGCAAAATTATTGGGCCTTGCCCAGTCTGTTTGTCAGGTGGCTAAACAAGCGAAGTATGGTTATGATTTTGTGGATGTAGTATCCGACATGACAGCTATAACTACCAGCCAGGGTGCTGTAAAATCTCTGCAAGAGACTATCAAGTTGCTGTTCCTTATTGTCCTCCTGGATAAGGATCTGCACTTTGGAAATAAGTTGGAAAGGGGGCAGATTACAGATTCAGTGAAACAGCTTTTGCCAAGATATGATGGACATTGCTGTCATAATCTAAGCCCTAGTATCACAGCCAAGGAAAAGTTTAAGCAAGTCAAGGGTAAGAAAGGCCAAGATATAATGGCAGGGGAAACCAAGAAGTAACTATGACTACATGAACCTTTCCTTCCCCAAACCCCATTAGCAGAAGTGTAGCTAGTTCAGCCAGCACCCTGGGCTGGTATTATAAACCACCCCAGCCCCTTATCAAATGCACATCACTCGTACCAGTCAATCCATTACACTTAGATCTATGTTTGCCCCCCCCCCCCCAGCATTAAACAGCAAAAAAAAAAAAAAAAGGTTGTTCCTTCTATTAGCACACCATACAGGTGGCCATGTGCATGACAACATGCCCTCCCCACTGCCTACCAAGCCATTCGGGTCCTGTTTCTGTGCCCTAGTCCCAACCCTCCTTAAACTTATTTAATTAAAAGAAATATGTCTTCTTTTAAACTGTAGCAAACTGTTTGTTACAAATGTAGCAAACAGTTACTACAGTTTGTACCCTGCCTGCACCGAGCACTATGGTACTCTTGTTTTAATTAAAAAAATATATTTTTTAAACTGTAACAAACTGCTTGCTACAAATGTAGTAAATAGTTGCTACAGTTTATATCCTACCTGCACAGAGAGTTACAGTACTCAGGTTTTAGTTTAAAAAAAAAAAAAAACTTTAGCAAACTGCATGCTAGTTTGCTACAGTGTAGCAAGCAGCTGCTACAGTTCAGATCACACACTGAGTGCTACATAGGTTGCAGTATTGATGATGAGAAAACTGTATAAAGGCTTAACCTACCAAACATTAATGGTTGCATGTATCACAAATGCTGGAAATAGACATTTAAAAAGCTGCAATGTACAATGGGTGGAAATAAAGGTATAGATAAAAGAAACAATACTTAAATATATTAAGAAATGCAGAGTGCAGATAGCAATACTACAGGAGACATATTTGGAAAGAATTGAGAATGTGAATTTGATAAAGGATTTCAGTGCATTTAATTCTTCAACATGCTATCACATTGTACATAATGTAAATGGACTTGCATTGTTCACTCATTGTCTACATTTCACTGTTTTATACTATTATAAGAACTGTCTTCTAGATGCAATGTAGCTAAGGTAACTGGTCTTGTCTTTCACTGGACCAGTCATTTTCCAGTTTTTGATATTGTAACTGTTTTAATTGGTGTTTCTGTCCTTCCTGCAATGTATTATAATTTTTTACTAACAAAATTTGTACTAACAATGGAGCTTTTCTCTCCGAGCTTCCGCTGAAAAGGGGTAACATGCCCAGTCAGACTCACGGTAAACAAATGTAAAATAAATAAGTGGATATTCTTTAGATTATCATGAACAGAGGAAAAGAAGAGTACTTATATTTATTACTAGAGGAGCTCCAGCAGTGATAGAAGATGGAAAAAAAAATAATAATGACAGTTTTGTAGTAGTAAGTGGCTACTAGCAAAGCATGAGGATTATACTGGCATGTATTTATATTCCACTTTTGGGACTTAAAAAGTCGGGAGAAATATGTAGCTTTCAGTAGGGACTATTAGTTATAGGTGGGACTGAAATTTGGTTTGCAGCAATGAGGATGTGTTTGGGGTGCAGAGAAGGGAAAATATAACAAAAGAGGGTAGATTTCTGAAGAAATGTATGAAAATATTTGGTACGTGAAACATGTTTCAGTAGTAGAAACTCTGAGAGAATTTACATACCATTCTCCAAGGTACAATAACTGGGCCAGACTTGACAGAAATTATATTTCACAGGAGCTGTGCACTTAATTGAGAACTTTGAACACATCTAATGATTATTTCAGATCATGCACCAATAATTACAAAGATAAAAATGCAGGGTAATTAATTAAATGAGACAATGGTACCTCCCCACCTACCTGTTAAAAAGAGAAGAATTTAAGGAATGGGTAGTGGAAATCATCTGAGAGTTATTAGAGAAGATAGAAAGTACTCCAGAAGTTATAGCTAGTGAGTGAGATAAAATGAATATGGAGTTTAAAAATGGGGTAGAAATAAAAAAAGATCTGGTCAAGAAGTAATAAGAATTATTTTGAGGGCTGACACAAGTTAAAATATTACAAAATAAGGAGAATCACACACACTAAAAGAGAATGTGCAAGTGCAGAATGCTAAAGAGAACGTAATTGAGTACCTGGGTAATATGCATGTGATTAGAAAGATTGTTGTTCAACTGTTTGTGGTATTAATTCCAGAGCACAAAAACTTTTACTGCAGCGACTTAGGCAACAGAAAGTAGAAAGGGTTGTTGCAAAGTTATGGAGCTACAACAAGAAAAAGTAACCAGAGATCTTGTAGAGCTATTAGAGATTTCAGAAATTTTATGAACATTTTATAAAGCAGAGAAGTGGGGAAATTGAGAAAGACTCAAGTATGCCAGGGTTAGAGGTAGATGAGGCTTAGCAACTGGCAGTCAAGATAGGAGGAGATGAGATAAAAATGGGGATGTATAACCAATCTGCAGGAAAGTCTCCAGGAATAGATGGTATTCTGGTGGACATTTGGAAGTTAGGAGGAAAGAAAGTGATAAAGATCTGGAAGGTTTGGTTTAACAGTATTTTAAAAGGAGGGGAGGCACCAACATCCTGGGGAAAAAAAAAGATGTGGTGGGTGTAATAACTAAAGAGTGCAAAGCCCCATCCAATTCCACTTCATATAGGCCCATTTCAATTTTAAACCGTAATTATAAAGTGTTTGTCTATAATGGCTAAAAGAATGACAAAAGTAGTGCCAAAATGAATAGATGGGGACAAATGTAGTTTTGTGGAGAGGAGGCAAACCTTTGACAACATTAATAAAACAGTAATGTTCAGGGGGAAGCAGAATGTAAAACACTACCTCTGTTGTTGATGAGTCTTGACACAGAGAAAGGCATTTGACTGAGTGAGCTGGGATTTTAAGAGTAGGGCAATGGAAGCATTTGCATTTTCCTGTTACAGTAATGAGGTTAATTATAAGGCTATATGAGTGATCGGAGGCAAAAATCAAATTGGAGAGGGCTCCTCTCTGATAAGTTGTATCTGAACAGAGGAACCAGTTGGGGTGTCCTCTTTTCTATTTGTTACTTGCATTATATTTAGAACCTTGTTATTTGCATTATATTTAGAACCATTGGTAGATAAAGTAAGGGACTCAGAAATTCAAGGATATAATTGGTATGGTGTTCAAGAAAAGTTGGCTTTATTTGCAGATGATATTATTTTGTACCTGATGGAACCAGAAAAGGACATGACAGTGTTGTGGAATATTTTGATACAGTTCTGTTTTTTTCAGGATATAAAATGAATGAATATAAAATAAAGGCTGTATAGCTATAAAATATGTACCCATACATGAACTGTTCCAGCAATAACCATATGTATAGGAATATGATAAAATGAGGTTTTATAGAGAATTGGGATACAAGGTGAAAGGAACTGAAAGACCACCAAAAAAAAGAAATAGATACATTTTGGAGGAGTATTTTTAAGAACCTGTGGAACATAAAGATGCTAAATGGACAGAAAAAGTAAAAGAAAAAATAAGAAGTTCAGTGGTACAGGATATGACATGAGATGAAGTAACAGCCAGAGAGATTGAAACAAAGTTAAGAAAAGCCTCTAATTGGAAACCCCCAGGCCCAGATGCAGTACCTAACTTCTGGTTAACAGTATTAACATCTTTGCATGAAGATTTAGTTGTGAGTAAAAGAACTATTTATATGTGCACCCTGAACAGACACCAACCTGGCTAACAAGAAAAACAGTACTCCTACTTAAGAGTGAACCTGCAAGCTACCCTAAAAAGTATAGCCCGATAACTTGCCTTCTGTCAACGTATAAATTAAACACTGGAATTGATGCCAACAGAGTTTATAGTCTTTTAGAGGAAAACTCAATTATGGCAATGGAACAAAAGGGTAACAAAAGAAAGTCATATGGAAAAAAGGATCATTTGTTGTTAAAGTCATAGTGGGGAACTGTAAAAAGGGGAATAATCTAAGTATGGCATGGACTTGACTGCAAGAAAGCATTTGACAGTATCCCACATTCACGGATAAAAGAGTGCTTAAAAAGTATGAAATGCATGCTACACTGATAAGCTACGTCACAGTGACCATGAAACAGTGGCAAACCACTTTGCAGTTAAGCCATGATAAAGGGCAAATTATTCTTCCAGGGATAAAAATCCAAAGGGTGATATTCCAAGGTGACTCTGTCTCCGTTGCTGTTTTGCCTTGCCCTTAACCCATTAAGCTGTGTGCATAACAGATTAGGTCATGGCTATATTTTGGCTCCCAGAAAGCAGCAAAGTGAAAAGGCTTTTCATATTCTGTTTGTCGATGATTTAAAACTGTATAGCTCATTAAATGTGGAACTGAAAGCACAACTGCAAGTAGGCAAAACTTTTTCAGATGATATAAGAATGTCATTTGGTATTGATAAATGTGCAAAAGCAACCTTTAAAGCAGGAAAGCTGCAGCCCCAAGAAAACAGTTTGGGACAAGAATGTGACACAAAAGAACTTGAGCAAGAGGGAGTGCATTAATATTTGGGAATTGATGAAGGATGAGCAAATGTAAATAAAACTTAGTAAGGAATATTTTAGAAGACTTATTAATCCTGAAACCGGCATAGACATCTAGGAACAAAATTCAAGCTATAAACCAATTTGCTCTTCCTGTCCTAACTTACAGTTTTGGAATGATTGACTGGTCCCAAAAGGTGTTGGATAGATTAGACAGGAAAACAGGAATGATGCTTCATGCTCATTTGACTGGTCCCAAAAGGTGTTGGATAGATTAGACAGGAAAACAGGAATGATGCTTCATGCTCATCAGATTTATAAAAAAATCAGTGCATACCAATATTATATATTCCCCATTACGATGGAGGCATGGGACTCCTTGAAATTGATTACATGTATAGATCTGCAATCATGGGACTGCATACATGTCTGCTGACCTCACAGGACCCAAACATAATGAAAGTTTTGAAACATGAGAATAAATCTAAGATGACTTTCCTTCTTAGTCTAGCGGAAGCATATTGGCATCCAGTGGGAATGGAAGTCAAACCAGAAGTAGATAAAAATCAGGCAGTGCCAAAAAACAAAAGAAAGAATATAAGATGAAGGATCAGATAAGAAAGCAAGAAATGTGGAAAATGCATAAATATAGTTGCTTGTATAGAAAACTTCTGGAAGAACCTCACGTTGATCAGGATCGAATGCAGGAATGGTTAAAGAGAGGCGAATCAAACCAAAAGTGGGCTACATACACATTGGTTTACAAAGTCCATTGAACATGTGGGTGAAACAGACAAATGTAGGTTTTGTAAAACAAAATTGGAAACGGCTGTGTACCTTGTTGCTGGTTGTGATATACTAATGTTAGAAGGGCTGTATACTGAAAGGCATAATAATGTGGCAAGACTGTTGCACTGGGGATTGTACAAACATTATAATATTGAAGTAGCTGAAAAACACTGCAAACATGAGCCACAAAGCATCATAGAAAATAGGTCTACCTCACATGGGATCACCCGTTACCAACAGTTCAAAAGATAGATGCGAGAAAACCAGATATAGTCCATGAAGCGAAAAAAAAAGTAGCATTGATAATTGAAATCACTACACCCAGTGACTATAGTGACTTGTGTACAGACACAAAGTCATAAAAATCAGGATTTATAGGCAGAAATGAGAGCAGTGTGGAAGAGAGATTACCCATACATTTCCAGTTTTAGTAAGAGCAATGGGTCTTATATCTAAATACAATTGTAGATTCTTTTTCATATGTTACCAATACATGTAACTCCATACAAATTGCAGAAGGAGTCATTGCTTGGCACATTGCAGGTGCTGCAAAGAGCACTTCTGGCTGACATCAAAGATTGAAACAATACTAATTTCATGAACTTTAATCATACTTTGACTTAGGAATGGGGTTCATTCTCATCATGGTATTAGAAACCCAAAATATCTGGAGAAATTAAAAAAGGCAGAAATATTATATTTGTGAAGTAGCAGAAAGTATACTAAAAACTAAGCCAGCTTGGGAATGGAGAAAAGAGATTCTGCGGATAGAGATGACGGCAGTTAGGGGTACAGAGAATAGAAAATAGAAGGCTGGAATTTACTGGAGGAAGATGGTAACGGAACCAAGTATTTAATGAGGGAAAGGTACTAGAATGGGAAGAGGCCAAAAGGACATTTGGATTGCAGAGTAGTGATTGCCTTCCTTATCAGGGAATGATAGCAGAGTATAGACAGAGAAAGGGCTTGGAGAGTGAGTCATAAATGAAAGACCTGCACTGGTTGAGTTTTTAATTGAGTATAGAACAGAAGCTAGCTGCTGTTAAAGAAGGGATATTAATTAGGAAATATAAAAAAATTAAATGATAACTATGGGAATCGATCAGATGAGGTCCGAAAAGACTAGGAAGAGAGATTAAATATGCAGTTCGCAAGGAAGCAATGGCAGGACTTATGTATGGCTCGAGGACATATGTATGGCTCCCAGATTTGAAACAAAGTCTAGAAGATTTAGGATTTTTGCCTGGATGTGTTTGCATTGATTCTTTTAAACCCCAAGCAGACTCCAAAGAACTTTCCTCAGGTAGCTGGAAATGTTGGAGGCATAGCTCTCAACCAGTCAGGGAGAAATTTCAACAGAATCGGGGACAAGTCTGGAAAAATATCAGGGACACTTTTAAAATATTAGTACTATTAACTTGAGACAGCAGCAAAATAAGAGAATGTGAATTAATATACATTTTCTGAAATAAAAGAAGTCTACAGTTTTTAATTGGTGTCATTAATTATTAAGTGTAATTCATCAGCTTTCCTCTAAGAGTGACCAGGGTTAGTAGGGATTAAGAGGGACAGAGCTAACAAATGAGTCAAAATCGGGGATGTCCCTGAAAATCAGGGATGTTTGGGGAAGAAACAAGTAACTGGGAGCATATGTTTTGGGAGTGTAATGATGTGGTGGACTTTAAAATTACCTACATAGTACTCTGTCAGAAATATTGTGAGCAAATGAGTGTAACTAAGGAAATGGTTCTTTTGAGCTGGGACACAGGACCTGAATTGCCTATACATAATAAGGCATTGTTAAGATTTATTCTGGTGGCTGCTAAAAAGCAATTACTAGAAAATGGAAATCACAGTCTTAAACCAACTGTATCTGAAGTGCTGGATATCGTAACATTGATAAAAGAACTGTAAGTGGGATCTTTTGAAAAGGGAGTAAGCAAATTATATAAAAATTGAAATTGTTGGAACAGTGCATGCAGAATAATTTTCTAGATGAGGACTGAGGTTTAAAGACAGGAATTGAACAATTGTATTTTTGGACTGATGGTAGTTATAAAAACAAATGTATGTGACGTATAATGCATATAAATGGAAACACTTTAATATGGTTTATTTGTTTGTTTATATTAATGTGTTTGCCTCTTGATAATTTAATAAAGGTGTAAAAAATTGTAGGCATCTGCCACCTTTTGTGTGTCAAAATTTTCATAGTTTTGCAGAAAGTGGATTATATATTATTAAAGAGTGGGTTGTATATCTCTGTCTTACTTTAAAAAAAGCTCATGTCTCCATGAATCATGAATTTTCCTGATTGGCATGCTTGTCTGTTTGCTTTTTGAGCCAACATGCTCAACAGCTTTGAAATACTTCTCTTGGAAGATTATTTTCTTGGTGGTCTTCACTTCTGCTCCCTCAAGATCATAGCTTCAACATTTATGTGTAGGGAATCATATACAGTCTTTCCTTTAGGAGTAAAGCATATTTCCTCCTAAAAGTGGCTTCAGTTTTGTTCTTAAATCCATTTGCCCATCTCCCTTTTTTATTAAGAGGAGTCAGAATCCATGGGAGGAAGAGAGCGCGAGAGAAAGCTCTTCACACACTAGGCTTGTGTCTCTAGCTTAGTAAGTGAAATGAGTAAGTGCATGTGAATTCTGGAATACTGAATAGCTCTTTCTCTCTCTCGCTAACTACATTACATTTTGCATTCTGGTAGTGATCCACCATTTGAAAAATGCTGCTGCCAGAGGCCACTCCAGTAGAGGCAGGCCTGCTTCCATGTTGGGTTCAGTAATTTCAGTATTATGGACCTTTGTGCCAGGATGACCTAATTATCACTTTATGCCTTACCAATAACTTCTGGAGTTGCCTCTCTTTCAGTACATTAATATTTCAGGATTCTGTTTTCTGAGCCTTGATGTCTTGACTGTTTTTCTGGCTCATGCCTAGCTGCTTGGGATTCTTTCCAGTATTAGACCCACTTTGGAGGGTCCCTGATGTTCATCTAACAGGTTCTTAATGTACCAGTTTATCGTTTCTAGGACCAGTGTCCAGGTTACCATCATCCTTCCACCCCTAGATGGCCCCGGCATCCAGTTGCTGCTGTTGGAGATGTTCATCGTGTTACACTGCTGCAGTCATCACACTTGGGTTATTCTGCCGTCAGGCAGTCCCGCAGTCGGCCAGAGTTCCAAAGTCTTGGTCCGGTGTCGGTTGCTGTCGCTTCTTCCCTGACGTCAGTGCGCCAGGGGTATATAATATGCATCTGATGCCATTTTCTTCAGTCTTTCTTGCCGCACGGTGTCCGAAGCAGAAGCAGTTCGCAAGTGCCGGTCGGCCGACTCCTGAGATTTTTGAAGTCGAATTTCAGATCCGAAGTCTTCAATAAAGCTAAGTACCCCATTGGGGAAACCTTTTTCTTGCCTCAGACTGATGTCAGAAAAAGTTAATAGTTGTATTTCTTGTGGGAAGCAAACCTCATAAGGACTTCCAGTCTTATTGTATTCCATGCCTAGGCCCTGATCGCGACGTCACTAGTTGTCGGTTTTGTGCTAGATTTAACAAACGCACTATAAAAAGACGTTTTGATTTTGCTTTACACTACTTTGGCCGAAGGTTCAGTTATACCATGCTGTCGGATCAGCCGACGACCTCAATACCGAAAAAACGCAAAGACGAGGATAAAGACCGGCATCCGAGGTCCAAAACTGACGACAAAACCTCTTCTAGGCCAGTCGCCGGTTCTCAGTGAGGTGCTTTCGCAGCCCCTGACACCCGCTATCTCAGAGCCACAGGCCGCTTCCGACTCCCACATGGAGACATCTAGTCCTCTAGAAACTCAAGGTATTGGGCCTACGGAAACTAATCCCTCAGATGGGTCCGGAGCCGCTGAGTAGGCATCGGCTTCTGAGGGTGTTTACAGACCTTCACAACTTACCATTAAAACAACAGCCAAAACAAAGGTACCATTAAAGACAAAGAAACAAGTACAGCATTCTCCTGGACAGTCCTCTATGCCTAAAAAACAGATGCTTAAAATGGCCGAAGACCTCATTACTCTAATCAGGGGTTCCCATCCCCCTCCTGAGAAAAGGCCTAGGCAGGATACAGACTATGACTCCTCTGATCAGGTTTCCATTTCCTCTGATTCCTCTTCAGACCAGGGATATTCCCCCCCCCCCCCTATGAGGACTCTGATGCTGAAGAATCTATCCCTTCAGCCTCTCCTCCTGAGGATTATTCTTTTGGGAAAACTTTACATACCATGAGGTAGCATTTCCATTGGGAAAGTCAGGATTACTCAGAATCCAAGAAAAGGCTCAGGGATTTCCTCTTATTGCCTCGGCACAGGCCCCTGGCTATTCCGCCTGTGCTAGACATTGTGGATGATGTGTTCTCTGAATCCAGCTTATCTCCTGACTCTTTGCCCCCTGCTTCAGCCAAGCCAGATAGGTATTATAGAGTCCCTGACTCTCACAAGTTTCTTTACAAAAACCCTTCTGCTGATCCAGAAACTATTTCCCAGGGTCCAAAAGGGGTTAAGGCTTCCATTGCAAAAAATCCAGTACCTTCTGACAGAGATTCCAGAGCTTTGGATAGACGGGGGAAGAAAGTATACACGTCTGCAACTTTAGCAGTACGAGCTTTAAATTGCCAGTTTCACATGCTTAAGTACCAACAATATTTAATGGCTCAGTTAAAACAGAAAATGCTTGCAAGCTCAGAAGCTCCTGATTGTAAAGAAATGCAGGATTTATTGCATGCAGTTGAACAGGTGGGAAAACATACTCTGCAATGTGGTTTTGATTCTTTAGAGGCCTCTTGTAGAGCCGCAGTTACAGGTTCTGTTATTCGAAGACATGCTTGGTTAAAAGAACAGAGTTTAAGGCAAAATTATCGGATGCTCCTTTACAGCATGATACCTTGTTTGGTGTTAAGGCAGAAGAGGTGTTAAAGAAATGGAGGATAAAGCTAAATCTATGCAAACAGTCAAGGATTTCTTGCAGGTACAGCCACCTCGGTTTAGCAGAAATTGGCCAACAAAGAATTGGTCCTTTCCAGTGCCAGACAGGCCACAGAGAGGCAGATACAGACGCCCAAGAGGCAGATATCAACCCCAAGGCTCAAACAGACAACGACAGTGGGGCACCTCAACCCCAAAATGAGGTGAGGACAAGTCTCAACCTTACAGGAAACAGTCACAATGACTTTCCTCTGTGTACGCCAAGCACGTCCCTTTTGGAAGCCCCCTTAGGGGGAAAACTAGCACTTTTTTCTCAAAACTGGCAAACAATCACCCAAGACAAATGGGTTCTGAATATTGTGTCTCAAGGTTACAGATTCCACTTTCATACTTTACCAAAGCTAAAAGGAATGCCAGACCTGCCACAAAATCAATGGGCAGAGGCACAAAAACAAATTTCAGCCCTCATGGACATGAGAGCTATACAAAAAGTAACACAACAGGAACAAGGACAAGGATTTTACTCAAGACTCTTCCTGGTCCCCAGAAAGGACAAAGCCTGGAGGCCCATACTGGACCTTTCAATTCTGAATACTTACCTGGATATTCTGAAATTCAAAATGTTGACATTACAGCAGCTTCTACTCATGCTGGGCAAGAAGGCTTGGCTTGTTACTCTGGACCTCAAAGAGGCATACCTGCATGTCCCTATCAGACAAAATTGCAGAAGATACCTCAGATTCAAAGCTGGTACAATGCGCTACCAATTCTCTGCACTGCCCTTTGGCTTATCTACTGTGTCCAGGGTCTTCACAAAGTGCCTGGCACCAGTAATTGCATTTTGCAGACAAAAAGGAATTCAAATATATCCATACCTGGACGACTGCCTCATTCAAGTAGAGACAAAGGACATTCTTCTGCAGCATCTGGCGTTTGTGAAACAGTTGCTAATTTCTCTAGGGTACACAGTAAACGAAAAGAAGTCAAAACTAGTGCCCTCACAACAGATTACATTCCTGGGTGCCAGCTTAAATACAACGGCCCAGATGGCTTACCTCACGCCAGACAAACAAGTTCAACTAACTCAATATTTTCAGTTACTGGCAAAAAAGTCCCATCTCCCTGCAAGAAAAATTCTGCAGGCCCTGGGATTCATGGCATCCTGCATACTACTAATACCATATGCCAGACTGCATATGAGGAAATTACAGTGGTACCTAAAAAGTGTTTGGACTCGACACTCGCACAGTTTAGAAGCAGTAATACCAATGATTCCCTGCCTACAACAGGAGTTTTGATGATGGGCACAGGCATGTCACCTAAACAAGGGTCAGCCTTTTACCCAACCCACAGCCAGACAAACTCTAACAACAGATGCTTTGGATTACGCCTGGGGAGCACACATGGCAGGAAAATGCATTCAGGGCAAGTGGACCACAGACCAGATGCATCTTCACATCAATCAAAAAGAGATGTTGGCTGTTCAAAATGCCCTAACAGCTTTAGGACCTTCTACATCCAGGACAACTATTACTAAAGACAGACAACACCACAGTAATGTGGTACATAAACAAGCAAGGGGGCACTCATTCTTATCCCCTATGCAGGCAAGCCATGACCTTGTGGAACACAGCTCTAACGTACCAAGTTCACCTGCAAGCACAATTCCTGCCAGGAAAGAAAAATACTCTGGCAGACGACCTAAGCAGAAATATCATGGACCCTCACGAATGGAAATTGAATCCACAAATCTTCAGCATGATAACACAAAAATGGGGATGCCCAGACATAGAACTTTTTTCCTCCCCACTGGATTGCCAACTACAAAAATTCTGCACAAGGACTTATCACAAACAAGCATGGAAAGTGGATGCTCTTCTGTTCAGCTGGAAAAACCCAAAAGTTTATGCCTTCCCACCACTGCCTCTCCTTTCAAAGGTACTCCTAAAAGCCAGACAAGAAAAAACACAGATGATCCTGATTGCTCCAGACTGACCACGCCAGCACTAGTACCCTATCTTAAGGAACTTGGCTCAGGGTCCACCATGGATTTTGCCCCAAATTCCACACCTTCTGACTTAACAAAACAATCAGATCCTGCACGGTCAGCTCAAAACCCTAAACCTGGCTGCATGGCAGGCAGATACTTTAGTCAAACAGGCAACACCTCTCTCTAAAGCTGTTATGGATGTCATTTTGGAGGCCAGGAGGCCTAGCACCAGGAAAGCTTACTCAGAAAAATGGAAGAGATTCTGCGCCTGGAACCAGGCTGACAGCCTTGACCCTCTTGTTCCAAACATTCCTCATATTTTACAATACTTAACTGAGATGCTGGACAGAGGCCTATCCTTTTCATCAATTAAGATCCATGCCTCTGCCATTTCTGCACATTACAACACGAATCCTCCTTTATTCTCTCATCCCTTGCTAAAGCAGTACCTCAGAGGGGCTAAAAACATAAGACCGCCCCAGATAGCACCAACACCAACTTGGGACCTCAATTTCGTTTTGGAAAAACTGACCCTACCACTTTTGAGCCAGCCAATACAGCCGATCTAAAAGTTTTATCATGGAAAACAGCTCTGCTCCTGGCAGTAACTTCAGCACGAAGAGTCTCAGAGCTACAGGCATTAATAGTAGTGGAACCTTTTATAATTTTTCATCAGGACAGGGTATCTTTAAGGACAAACCCTACCTTCATGCCAAAGGTGGTATCTAGTGTGGCTCTTAACCAAACCATCCATTTGCCTACTTTTTATCCAAACCCCCAAAATAAAGGGGAGAAACTTCTGCATTCTTTGGACATACACAGGCAGCTACGCTTCTACTTGGACAAAACAAAAGCTTTCAGGAAAACTGAACAACTGTTTGTAGCATATGCTGCAGGATCACAAGGCAAAACTATCTCAAAGCAGACTATATCCAAATGGATAGGACACTGTATTCGATACTGCTACACACAGCATGGAAAATCAGTCCCTAATAACATTAGGCCACATTCCACCAGGGCAACAGCCACTTCAACAGCCTTTCTCAGAGGAGTACCTACCAAGGAAATTTTGGGGGCTGCAACTTGGAGTTCAGTGCACACCTTTACCAAGCATTACCACCTGCCTCTTTACTCTTAAGTCCAGAGCAGGATTTGCCACTGCAGTTCTGCAGGGCCTCATAGCCAATCCTAACTCTTTAAAGACCAGCCACCCAACCTTAGCTTTGGGATTCTACCCAAGTGTGATGACTGCAGCAGTGTAACACGAGAACATAGTACAGTTTTGTACCTACCATAAATGTAGATGTTCGAGTGTTCACACTGCTGCAGTCCAGGTCACCCTCCCTCCATCCCCTCTGAACTAGCTGGACTTATCTATACCTTTCTATCCTATACAACCTTTGGGGTGTATTTGCTGGTAACTGAAGGTATTGCTTTTATTTTATATGCATATTTTTGATTACAATATGTATTGCCTACCTACTTGGGGGCACCTGACATCTGGGGCAAGAAAAAACTGAAGAAAATGGCGTTGGATGCATATTATATACCCCTGGCGCACTGACGTCAGGGAAGAAGCGACAGCAACCGATGCCGGACCAAGACTTTGGAACTCTGGCCGACTGCGGGACCGCCTGACGGCAGGATAACCCAAGTGTGATGACTGCAGCAGTGTGAACACTCGAACATCTACATTTATGGTAGGTACAAAACTGTACTTTCTGTAAGTCGGGCAAGTATTATGATCCCTGTAAAGATGTAGGTTCCATGTTTTCATCATTTTTTGTGACTTATAAGAAATGAGCGGACAGGTGATCCGCTGTGGCGATCCCTAACCGGGAAAAGCCGAAAGAAGAAGAAAGAAGCTGAGTGGTTGATGGTGAACTCGTAGGTTCAAGATTTAGAAAAGTTTTTCTTCTGTGATTGGTGACTTCGCAATGTGAGTGGGTGGAGGTTGTGGCCAAATCTTCCGAAAAAAAAAAAAGAAACCACTGAATTTAACATTCAGAAAGGAGTGAAAGAAGGCTTACTCAAGATGATGTCTTCACAAATCAGCTGAAAAAGTAATAATGTATCTGTGAGTTTTACACCTCATATTGAGTATTAGAAATCTACTTTGTAATTTCTTTAAAATGTAACGGATTATTACCTAAGCAGAAATAGACTTAGAATCAGTTTTGGAAAGCATATTCACTTTAACAGTGCAAGTGTGAATATTACAAACAAGGTTTAATCAGTAAAATAAATTCAGTGTATGATCCTCTGGTCTCCCTTTGGGAGTAGCAACATGGATTCAGAAGTTGCTAACAATAAAAATACTGGATCATAGATTTGGACCATATTGCAAGTACCTATATATGTAATTTTTTCCCGTAAAATACATTGTTAAGACTGAGAGGTGGCCTTGTTTAACCTGCAAGACTTTGATGGATGTTCTGGTACAATAATGCATTGTTTTAAGATTCAAATCTTAGAATATTCTTAAATTAAGATATAGAATGTTGAAAGGTTTGCAGACAAAGACAAAAATGGGACCTTTGTACAAGAACATAGGAGCAATAGTTGTCAAGTGATCATGAGGACCATAAGATGCTTTGCTGTATACACTTAAGTATATGCACTTAAAAGTTTGTGCCTCCCTGTCCAAGCACTTAACAGTGCTTACCTCCAAAAAATAATTAGGACTGTACATCATAGTCCTGGTGTAAATGCTATCCAATTATCAAGACTAGCCTTAAAGGTAGTTAAAGCAGTACTTTGCTTGACCTGTAGAGGTAATGTATTCCATGGCCTGGGAATATGTTGTTAGGAACCTCTCTCTCGCTCTCTTTCTCTGTCTCCCAGGGTGTCTTGTTTATTTTTTGGTGTGAATTTATGTCCCTAGTGTGTGTGTTTGGAGAGCCACTGGGTTTGCAAGGAAAGAGAAGGTCAAATAGGACTTGTCTTTCACGGCCCGAAAAGCAAGGCACATGTCACCTTGGAGTAGCCTGTACCCTACAGAGTATAATATGAATTGTGCTAATCTGTCAGGATAGTTGAAAGATTCTTTGGGGTATTTTTAGTTGAGCAGTAAGCTTTGATCATTACATACCAGAGGGGGCACTTTATTTAATGATGGGTCTAATAAGGGAAGAGTACGATGGCAGTATGACTTTTTTAATCTTGAAGGTATTGTGTTGGAAATTAAGTAGACCAGTTATAAGGATTTTCTGACTTGGGTGGAAGGATGATGATGGAATGAGAAGGAATTGTCCACTTAAGTAC
Organism: Protopterus annectens; assembly: GCF_019279795.1. Lineage (NCBI taxonomy): Eukaryota > Metazoa > Chordata > Ceratodontiformes > Protopteridae > Protopterus > Protopterus annectens. Next base: position 458,347,947 of record NC_056737.1, on the reverse strand, counting down.
TGTGGTGTCTTACGACCATGTCTGTCTAAAGACTGACATTTAAAACATTAGGTGGGAACATTTTTTTTTTTTTTTTTTTTATTGAATGTTACTACTCTGCACTTTCTTGCATTTAACGTGAGACCATTTTCAGTACTTTTAACAGGAAACTGTTATATGAATATTCCATCCCTTGCTGAAGCTGTTTAGTATCATTTGATTTGCGGATAAGTGTCCAGCATGCAGTCTTCAGCAAACTTGGTCAGCTACACTTTTGAGATATTTGACTGGGTGTATGCAAAATTAAATGTGAATCAGAAGAGGGCACGGCACTGATCTCTCTGATTTTACGTTCAGAGAAGGTGTCGGCAACTTTCACAACCTGGGTTCTGTAAGATAACCAGTTTGCAGTCTAGCAGATAACATATGGGTTTACATTGTTTGTCTAATTTTTTTAACAATACTAACATGGGGGAACAAAAGACCTCAGAGATGTGAGAGAGTGTGTCTGTGTGTCTGTGTGTCTGTGTGTCTGTGTGTCTGTGTGTGTCTGTGTGTGTCTGTGTGTGTCTGTGTGTGTCTGTGTGTGTCTGTGTGTGTCTGTGTGTGTCTGTGTGTGTGTGTGTGCAGAAGTAGAAGAAAGAGAGGGAGAGATAGTGGGAAGAAAATGGGAAGGAAGGAGAAGTGAAGGGGAAGTGACTATGAAACGAGTAGAAACATATATGTATTTTAGAGAATTTTAAGAAAGGAGGAGTATAGATATGGAGAGAAGTATTTAGAGGGAAGGAAACAAGGAATGGAGTATGAACATGAGCATTGGGTGTTTAGCCTGCAGAGGCACAAGTGCAGAGTTATTGTTCTGTAAAGTACTGTTTTATACGAAATTTGGCTGATTGGATATTTTGCAGTCCAAGAGAGTAGGAAATTGAGTTTCAGATCTTAGAGATATAGGAGTACACAGAGTCTCTGGAAGTGTTGCTTGATTTGGTGGTGGATAGTGACATTTTGTCTGTCGAGCGAAGGGATTGACTGGATGTGTAGATTTGGAAAATATCATTAACGCTTGGACATTTATCTGATTGCTGTATAATTCTTTAATTTCCTGACATAACTGAAAAAAATGTTGATTTTGCTATTTATAGTGACCTTAAGCTCATACTTTGCTTTTGATTTTCTAATAAAGCACATAAGTTCATTTCTGGCATGCTTGTGTTATCATGAAATAAAGAAATGGAGATTTCTTACAACTTTTCATCATTTTCCTTCTTATGCTCTTCATATAGAGAAGACAAGTATGGACTTTTCTGTGCAGCTGTTTATGTGCTGGTAAAATCAGAGGTGAGTGTGGCAGCCCTGTCATTTGGGTCCATTTGCAGGAGATTGTTGGGAATTTTGCACAAGTCTTCTACAAGCTGAAACCGTCTCATTTTTGGTGGTGTGGGGTACTACTAGGCCTGACAGAGATGACTGCTTTATGATCAGATTTAATTAGGGATGAGGAGATGAGGGGCAGAGTATAGCCATAGGCTAGTTTGGTAAGGACCAGGTCAAGGATATTAGAGCCTCTAGTGAAAGTTTTCAGTTTGCACTATTTCACTGGGAACAACAAAGTCAAGTCCAGGAAATGCTAAGCATAAGCATTTTTAGAACTGTAAGGGTGAAGGTTAATCTTTTGGTAATTGAAATCTCCTAGTAAGAAGGTGTCTGGTTTGATATTTAAACTGTCAATGTTGTTGAGGTAATTTTTATGATCTTTGGGAGGCATTGTTGGGGATCTGAAGCTGGCAATGAAGTAGTTGTTGGATTTGTTAATGGCGATTTGGATTTCCAAGACTCCATGTTAGGGTCATGGGAAATTTTACTTGAGGTGATGATACTTCTGACAAATGCAGATAATCTCCCTCCGTTATCAAAGGACCTGAAGGTATGACCAGTGCTAAACCCTGGTGTAGAAGTGCTGTCGCTGCATTGAAACCGTGTCAGTGTCATTACATAAATGTTAATGTGTTCAGTTTGCAAGAGGGACTCAAGTTTAGAAGTGTTTCTGTTCAGACTCCTAGCATTGAGTAGTACCACATGACGTTGACCAACTGGTGTATGACTTTGCTATCTAGGAATGTACAAGAGGGGAGTCTCTGCCAAAAAAGGCACTATAGGGGCAACAAAGACTTTAGTCAGCATGAGAGGTATAAGCCATCAGTGGCAAAACAGGGTAAGCCTTACTATCTCATCCCAGGCCAGCACATACTGGATCCCCATAGAATAACAGCAGCTACTTAGCCAATTGTTTAAGCCAGTTATCTTGACTTGGGGCATCATTCTTGGTGAACTCAGGGTACTACTCGAGCCTAGTGCTTTTCTTGTCTCTAATACATACGTAGTAAGTTCCATCATAAGTATGTCCCTGTGGGAGCTGTGCCTCAGGATATTCACTCCAACATAGGTGACCTCTAGGTTATAGTCCTATTTGTCTGATTTTAGAGCCTTTAGGGCCGTGTGACATCACTGATCATGGCACCAGACAAACAGCTTACAGTCAACACGTTTTTGGCCAATCTGGTAAGTGTGGAGTCTGTATGTCTAACTATAGACATTTATGACTAAAACATTTCCCTGTGGAGAAATAGACTTAGTGGACCTTATGGACTTGGGTCTGCTTTTCTGGTGACTGTTAAAGTGAGCTGTTTGTATTTATAGTATGTGCACCTGGAGAAGGAGTAAGTGTTGCCTTGTATAGACAGAGGGTCATGAGTCTATTTTTCTATTTCTTTCATTTTTGTTTGCTATGAATCACAGATCACAGAAGGCATGCTTTGGCAGTGCGGTCATGTTGACTAATGTTGCCAAATGGGCATGGGTATTCCTTTGTGATAGTTGGTCCAGGACCTGGCCTACTCTGACCTAAGCCAGGGACCCATATTAATGGTGGGAGGGTGTATATGCCCCCATTAGCCAGTGTGTGCTCTCTGCAAAGCGCAGCAGCCCTGAGTCAATAAGCTTCTGGTGTGCCGGTGTCCAGTTACCCAGCTTGGGCTTTCTAGGATAGCTCTGTTGAGAAAAAGCTGGATGTAAAAGCAATCAACCTGCCAAACCTGAACTAAGAATTGCTACACTCAGTGTAGGTTCACTGACAGGATGCAGCTTGGAAGTGGATGACATGATGGTAAGGAAGAAGCTGGACATCTATATATTTTAGGAGACAAGATGGAAGGGCAGTGCAGCAAAGACACTTGGCTTGGGATCCAGAGTCTACTACTTAGGAGGAGGAGGACAGGCTAGACATGATGTGGGAATTGTAGTGAGAGAGAAGTTTCAGAAGACAGTGAGAGATGTCATCAGAATTAGTGACACTCATGGTCAGACTTCAGCCTAATAATAGATCAGTATTCATAATCTCAGCCTATGCCCTACAGCAAGGTTGTGATGAAAAAATTGTATGTAGACAGCAATTGCAGGGCCTGCTAGATAAATCAGGACAACAGGAATTGGTGATAGTAATGGAGGCCTGAATGAGCAAAACTGAACAGACAGAACAGGATATGAGGAGTGTTTGGGTCCACATGGGTGGGGCATAAAGATGGAGAGGCCATTCTAGAATTCTCTGTGGCAAATGGCATGATAGTAGCCAACACATGGTTCAGTAAGAGAGACCCTCACACGATCACTTATAGGAATGGCCAGTATGCAACACAGGTAGACTTCCTCCTAGTAAGAAAAGGTCACTGGGGGTAGAATTGATGATTGCATAGTCATCCCCAGTGAAACAGACAGCCCACAGCATAAACCACTGGTTGCCACAATCAGCTGCAAGCAGTGGTCAGAGAAGATTAAGGTCAACAGAGACCAGGCTGATGACCTGGAAGCTGACTAGAGAGAAAGCACAAAAATTTAAGGAATTACTCAGGGCTCTAACACCTCAAGAAGAAGAGGACGTAGGTGTAGTTAGAAGAATGGCATCTCCTCAAAACAGCATGTGTGAGAACAACAGAATAGATATGTGGCCAAGCTAGGTATGGAAATAAGGTACATAAGGAAAGCTGGTGGTGGAATGCAGAAGTCCAGGAGGTCGTCAAAAGTAAGAAGGAATGCAGAAAAAAGTGAGATAGAAAAGACAGACCAGGCTAGGAAGGACTACTGGTTGACTAACAGAGAAGCTAAGAAATGAGTTGCAGTAGCAAAGAACAAGAACATAAGTTGGTAGATGGCACAAATAAACTCTGTCAGGTTATCCTAGCCAGAAACATAAAGATAGTCGGACACCCTTCATAAGGGATGACAACATCAATCTCCTCACCAGTCCACAGGACATCAAATGCAGATGGAAGAAGTACTTCCAGCAGTTTCTGAATGATGGAAAACCCACAGAAACTGCACTGCCCCAGACACTGTTTACAATGAGAGAAGTGGAGTAGCCTACCATAGAAAAGGTAACAAGAGCACTAAGGGAAATGAAGTTGGGGAAAGCAGCAGGCTCAGATGAGGTCAGAGCAGATATGATAAAAATGCTGAGTGAGAGATGGGGAGGAATGGCTCCTGAGGGTACTCTTAGCAGTGTGGAGAGAAAGGTGTATCCCAGATGACTGGAGAATAAGTGCACTAGTGCTGTTGTTCATAAACAAAGGGGACATCCACAGCTGTGGGCAATACAAAGGTATCCGACCCCTGTCGCATTGCATTAAAGTTTTGGAGAGGGTGATTAATAAACAAATACATGGAGTAGATGAAAGTAAGATGGGAGCTGAGCAGTTTAGATCCTGATCAGGATCCAGCACAACTGACCTGATGTTTGCAATGAGACAGATAGTTGAGAAGAAGCTAGAGGTGAGGAAAGGGTCCCAACTGGGAATTCCTAGAGTGGAGAAAGCGTATGACAAAGTACCAAGAAAGCTGATTTTGGCAGTCCTGCATTGGTTCAGAGTCCCAGAAACATTGGTAGAATTAGTGTAAGCTGTGTACAAACACCCAATGACCGAAGTACTAAGCATTCGGTCTCATAGTGGGGTTCCCAGTGGGAGTGGGTGTGCACCAAAGTTTGGCTCTGAGCCTATTGCTGTTCATACTGGTGATGGACTACATTAGGAAACGGGTTGGAGGAGACAGACAAAGTTGTTGTATGCAGACAATGTGGCATTGCAGGCAGAATCTGAGCAAAAACTTCAGCAAAGAATAGAGGAGTGGAATGCAAAACTGAAGGCACATGGGATGAAACCGAGAACAGATAAAGACCATTGTAATGGCATCAAATGGTGGAGTTCAGAAAAGCTGAGAATTGAGATAGAAGGGAACATAGTTAAACAGGTTAACAGCTTCATGTATCTGAGTGGTTGAGGAGAAGAGAAGTCTGAATTAGGATGTCAAAGCTAGAATCAGGGAGCTGCATCCAACTGGCAGAGTATCAGGTGTAGTGTATGCAGAAGAATGCCAAGGAAGTTGAAAAGTAAGGTATACAAAACAGTGGTGCAACCAGTACTGCTATATGGTATGGAAACTTGGGCAGTAAAGGCAGAGGAGTTGAAGAAGCTGGAGGTGACAGAGATGAAGTGCTTGAGATGGATGGTAGGGTGCACAATGTGGGGCAGACAACAAAATGAGGACATAAGAGCAGAAGCCAAAGAAGCTCCAATTGCAGAACAGGTCAAAGAGAACAGATTACTGTGGTTCAGGCATATGTGCAGAAAAACGGGGGATAGTCTGGCGAAGATGATTTGGAACAGATAGGAAAAAGGCAAGAGGAAACTGAGTGTCGAAGAAGGTAGGAGAGTGGCACTGAACAGAGAGAGAGAGAGAGAGAGAGAGACAGCTGATACGACACCTCGACCCCATGCAGAAAATGGGGAAAAGGTTGGGGGAGGAGGAAGAGGAGGATGATGATGAATCAAGGTACTTAAATCATTAAGATCGGTCATTTTAAATATGTGCAGTATTGTGGATTGATGGATAGGCGGTGCGTAGCATCAGTATTTGTAAGTGAACAGAAAAAAGTCTCTCTGCAAATGAGTTTATTTCCCTCTATCTACAGACTTATTCTGAGACTATACAGTGTCTTCAGTAATTCCTAGTTGTCATTTATACAGTGTCTTTAGTAATTCCTAGTTGTCATTTATTGTTTTCCACTTTCTATCTCATATTCACCCACCACTATCAGTCTACTTTTTGTTCTTCAGTCATCATTATTCAGTACTTGGGCCATAGTGACATTGTTTCACTGGTGACCCTCCGTAAGTATTGAGGATTATTTTGTGGTCCTTTCTTGTTAAATATTTTCCTCTTGGTTAAGTAGATTATATTTCATCTCTCAGAAACATGCCATAGAGGATAGGGGACTCTTACGATATGCTGCTGTAAAATGCATGAGTGACATCTTAAACCAAAAATTGTAAGGAATGTGTAATTTTTACCACAAGTGTTTATTGTAATTTATTAAATTATTCACCTGCTTTGTTAAAATATCCAGTGTTGTTATAGTGGTTCTTATTGTAAATGCTTGCTTGCAAGTATTAAACTCAATTTGTTTTGTTTTTTAGTATGGTGAAAAGGAAGAGTTTGTGTGGCGATTGGCTCGTGCATACAGTGATATCCATGAACTGACAGAGTCTGACAAGGAGAAATCATCTTATGCGTCTAATGGTAGGGAAAATACTTGTCATCTGAAATAGGTGTACATTTTATTTTTGTAAAGTATTCTAATGAGTTTGGCTTTATCAGTACTGACCACTGTTGACATTTATTCCACTGGTTTTAGTAAACCTACGTTTTATAGCAGTAGATTGCTATTATTTTTAGAACAGTATTGCCATAACCTAAGGTTGCAGGGTTAACTGGCATTTCATAGAAGTCTACATATGTAATGTTACTCCTCTTTTTTTTTTTTTTGTTTCTTTCAGTAAAGTCATTATACATACACACTGTGTACTCGGTATGTATAATGTCATCTCTATGAACTAATTGAAATTGTGAGTTCTTTAACAGTTAACAAGGTCCTTTTCTTAATGTATTTCTGTCCAAATGTTTGCACTCTGTATGCTTACGTTTACACTGTATGAACTGAAATTCAGTTTTTTTAATTTGTTAGTATATTGTTTTTATCTATTAGATTTTGTAATAATTTTGTTATTTAACTGTAACCATATTATGTTGATGTGGAAGGTATATCCCCAGGCCTTTGCTGAAAATGGGATGTTATCCCAGTCAGACTTTCCTGGTAAATAAATGTCAAATAAGGAAAATAAATTGTGGGGTGGGTAGCATTGTAGCAGTACAGTTAGCAGTAATGACTTTCAGTACTTGTACCACTGACCATCATTTCTTACCTGTGGTGCCTTCTGAATGGAGTTTGTATTACTTTCTTGCAAGGCCTCTGCTTTTCCTTTCATATTCCAAAGGCATTCTGGTAGATAGATTGGTAATCCTAAATTGTCCTTTGGGTATATTTGAGGCTGTGTGATGTATGAATGACGCACTGTCCATAGGGTCCTACCTTGGATTTGTTCCAGCCTGGTACCTCTTTCTTTCTTTCTTGGACAAGCGTTGGCTACATTCAACACTTAATTAGATGAAAATAGTTATATAACATATAGAGGGATTTATTTTGCACATCTACACCTGCAATATTCCTTATGCCTGATTTTCTAGCCTGTCAAGACTTTGCTTTGTAGGCTTTCTATGAGGGAAACTGTCTTCTGATATGTTACTGCATTTCTGAGTGACCTGCAGTGACTTCACTTCTTTCATCTTGCCCTGTTAATGGGGTAAGAGGAAAGGCAGTGATAATTTTTCAGCCCCTGCAAGCAGCAGGTCCTTGGTGCTTATATGCGTTAGCCACTGAAAGGGATTTCTTGAATGATAAGCCATCATCCTTATCTCAGTGAAGTCCTTTTCCTTTAGCCCCCCCCCTCCACCACCCACATTTAAACTGATACTCATGTGAGACATCTGTATTTATGGTTCTGATGCATCTGCACATTATTGTAAGTATGCTTAACATAGTCAAATGTTAGTTTTATTGAATGTGCACAGGGTATGTACTAGTCAAAAGATGTTTTTGATGAATGTCAGAGTTATCGAATGATGGAGTATGGATTTTGGCAGTTACGTGTGGGTTTATATTACTATTGCCAAAACATTTGAACATAAAAGTTTTGTTATGAGGGGGTTATGAGTGTGTTTGCAGGTTAGGATTCGAATAAGGGCTAGGTAATAGGGTAAATGCTAGGAGTGCATGTGCATGTGTGCTTTTTTGCTGATTAGGGTTAGGCAAGGGGATAGATAAGGGTGTATGGTAGGATTGTTTGCACTTGTGTGTGTGTGTGTGTGTGTGTGTGTGTGTGTGTGTGTGTGTGTGTGTGTGTGTGTGTATGTATTTACATTTATGTATGCATGTGTCTGATCTGTCTTGTGTACTGTTAGTGTTATGGAAAGGGTTTTCATAAGGGAAGATGTCAAGTTAGGCTTAGGGCTAGTTCACATTAGTAAGGTACAATGTTTTCTTTACTCAGCATCCAGGTAGTAAGAATTTACTGATAACTCTCACTTTTTATAGTCGGGGTGTTTTTCTTTTAACATACACAGCTGGCATCCAAAAGTGATACTGCTGTTAGCGTGAATAGTTTGTGCTGTATACTGGATACCAGCATACCATCCTGCAGCATTAAGATGTGGAAGTCATTGCATTCACACAGAAGGCACCAAATTGTAATATATTCTCAGTGTTAGTATAGCCAGATAATAGTTACTTGCCCAAATATACTTACAACCACAGTGTCTAATGAGAAAACCTTCCATGAGTTTGTCTTTTCATGTGTAAAAAGAAGTGTTTAAAGATGTTATTTGTAAGAGTTATCAATTGTTATCATGTTAGGACCCACTTATATTGGCTGCAGCTTTAAATAAGTTCCTGTAATATTTTAATTTAATGAAATCAACATTGTAAGATCATTTTTAGCAAGAAGTGATGCCTACAGTAATGCAAGCCATTTACTTTGCATTGTTTTTATAGTAAGGTGCTGTATAGTGGTGTACTTGATTTCCAGATACTAAACAGTCCTGTGTCCCTTTGTCCTGTTGTTATTAAGTATTATGCTAGTAATGGAAACCTTTAGGTTAGTAAACCTCCTTGCCTCTGATTAGCAGTAGTCAGTGCCCATGAAAATGCTAGTCTATGTGAAGCCCAGGGTTAGGAATGAATCGGGGGTTCTGGTGTATAGCTCGCAAGACATTTCCCTGCAAGCTACATCACCGAAACCAATTGGCTGCAGCAGCAATTTGCTGAAGAGCAATACGGCTGAATAGCATAGCCATTGCAGCTGTACACTATGCACAATAATTCTACAACTGGTGGCGATCCTTACAGACCGCTGCCCGGCCGTATTTTAGCAGGGACAGCCATACTAGATGTGTACCACGTTCCGTATTCTCATGTAAGGAATGCATTTATTGTATTAATTATTTATTTTATTGTCACGAGTGCAATCTCCCTCCCCTTCTGCCATTTTACCTGTCATTTCTGCCTATTTAGATGCCTTTTCCTCAGCATTAAAGATACCAGATTCTCAGCCACCTGCCCCTAAGAGGCCAGACCACTTCTACAGGGTGCCTGATGACCAGAAATTTCTAGTCAAACCACCCCTGGCAGATCCTGCTGTGATTGCCATTTCACCTGATAAACAATCCAGACTGATTCCATCTGCCTCTCTCTTACCTATGGACAAAGATAACAAAACAATGGATAGAATTGGAAAGAAGGTTTTACACCTCTTCTACATTGTCCTTTAGACTCATCAACTGTCAAACCCATATGACCAAATATGCTCTGGACCTGGTCTCTCAAGCCTCCACTCTGCTGGCTGCTACTCCAGACTGCCCCATTATATCTGACATCTCTTCCAAACTATCTCTGGCTGCCCAAGTAGCCAGACACTCCATTAGATGTAGTAATGATGCTGCAGAGTCCTCTGCATGCTCTGCAGCATCTGCCACTGTACTTAGGAGATATTCCTGGGTAAGTCTGCAACACTTACCAGAAGACTTCGTCTAAAATCTTAGATGCCCCTCTGGACCCTAACTTCCTGTTTGGTAAGCAGTCAGCAGACTTATTCAAAAATTTGCAAGAAAAGAGTAAGGAATTGCAAGACATCAAACATCTTCTGGTGTCTGCTATTCCTAAATATTACAGAAATTACCCTGCCAAAGCCACCTTTGTCAGAAGAAACCCTGCCCCAGCCGGACCTACCTCTTCCAGGCACAGAAGAGGGGCCAGAAGACAAACCCCTTCCAGGCCAGCTGTCTCTCAGCCACCCCCTAGACAGCCCTTTCAAGATAGAGGAGGCCCCAGTAATGCATGACTGCCTTGCCCACCTCCCCCTTTCCACCCACCTCTCCCACTGCCTCCCCTTTTGGAAAACCATCACCACAGACAAATGGGTTCTGGCTATTATTCAAAAAGGATGCTTCCTCTCCTGGAAAGAAAGGCCACTCTTAAGGGGGGGTCCCCTTCCCCCCAAAAAAAATCAGAGACCTCTTCCCACAGGTTCTGAATGACCTTCTGAACTGGGGTACAGTAGAACCTGTCCCTCCAGGGCAGGAAGGAAAAGGCTTCTATATAAAACTGTTTCCAGTCCCCAAAAAAGATGGGCCATGGAGACCTGTTCTAGACCTTTCCTTCTTTAACCTATTCTTAAAGGTTCCCACCTTCAGAATGTTGTCCCTACAAAATTTACTCCCTCTTATACCAGCCCAGCCTTTCATAACCACACTCGACCTGAAAGAAGCCTATCTGCACATACCCATTCAACCTTCCCACAGGAAAGTCTTATGCTTTTCTGGACCCTCCTCTCACTTCCAGTTTACTACATTCCCTTTGATTTGAACACTGCTCCCAGTGTGTTCACAAAATGCCTGGCACCTACCATAACCTATTGCAGAACACAAAGGATTCAGATTTTACCCCCTACCTGGACGACATCCTGATCCTAGCAGACTGAAAGGAAACCCTGTTAATCCATCTAGAGTTCACCATGTGCCTACTCCAAAGACTGGGGTTCACCCTCAACTTCCCAAAATCCTTCTTGACCCCAGAACAAGACAAAACATTTCTGGGTTGCAGGATCAAGACAGACATAATGAAAGCCTTTCTTCTCCAGGACAAGGTCAGATCCCTGTCCTTCCACTTCAAAGCCCTTCTGCAGACCTAGCAAATAACTGTAAGGCAATTTCTATGAACCCTAGGCCTAATGGCTGCCACCATTCCCATGTTACCACTAGCCAGAATGCACATGCGGAAGCTACAGTGGTATCTAGAAAAATGTATGGTCATGGCACCAAGATCCTCTAGAGCAAGAAATCACTCTCTTGCCCTGCCTACAGTCAGAGCTAAAATGGTGGATTCAGCAATTTCAGCTGAACCTGGGCCTTCCGCTGCAGTTACCCACCCCAAACCATTTCCTGCATACAGATGCTTCAGACCTAGGATGGGGAGCCACAATGGCAAACTACAGGGTTCAAGCAAAGTGGCACCCTTCCTTAAAAAGAGCAAACACATCAACGTGAGGGAAATGACAGCAGTCCTTCAGGCACTGAAAGCCTTTCTTCCACTCCTATAACCAATATTCTCCAAATAATTATAGACATCACCACAGTTATGTAGCACCTCAACAAGCAGGGAGGGACAAAAGCATACCAACTTTTCAGACTAACCTTACTAATCTGGGACCTAGCCTCACAACATAACTTGTCCCTGCAGGTGTAACGTACATCCCCTCGGAGGACAACAAACAAGCAGACCTTCTCAGCAGGACATCCTCTCCCAATCACGAATGGATGATGGACAGGAATGTTTTTCTAGATATTGTCCACCAGTGGGGCACACGTCAAGTAGATTTATTTGCCTCCCCCCAGAACAGACATCTGCAGACCTTCTGCTCCAAGAACTACTCCCACTAGCTTGGAGAGTAGACGCATTAACCATTTCATGGAAGGGAAGGTTTCTATATGCCTTTCCTCCCTTCCCATTAATTTAAAAAGTCCTCCTGAAAATCAGGAGAGACAAACCAAAAATCTTGTTGGTGACCCCCTACTGGCAAAGGCAGCACTGGTTTCCCCTACTTCTCAATCTAGCCAAGGGCAATCACCACAAGTTACTTCACAAGGTGGACCTTCTGACACAATAAAAGGGAACCCTCATCCACCCACACTTGCAAAGGTTGTCACTGATGCTGTGGGTGATAAACTTCTAATTCTTCTCCGGCACAACTACTCAGAGGACGTGCTTTCAGTCCTGAGGGAGGCCAGGAAACCTACTACAAGAAAATCTTGCTTGGCTAAATGGGAGAGATTTTCAAAATGATGTGTGGGCAAGGGCAGGGATCCATGCATAGCAGATTCCCCCCCCCCCCTAGTTCTTGCCTGTGTGTGTCAGCTAGTAAAGGGAGGACTTTCTTACTTTTCAGTGAAAGTCCACCTTTCAGCAATCTCAGCCTGCCTGCCACTAGACCCTCCCCTACTAGCCAGGCTCGATGTGAAGCTATTCTTAAAAGGGGTCTTGCACATCAGACCACCAAGAAAACCCATCCCACTACCCTGGGACCTTAACTTCATCCTGTAAAAACGAACACAGTCTCTATTTGAACCTGCTAGTACGGCTACTCTGCAAATGTGCACATTGTAGACAGTCCTTCTAGTGGCCATAACTTCAGCCAGAAGGGTGTCTGAATTACAGGCTCTAATGGCCTCCCCTCCATACACTACTTTCCACAAGGACAGGGCAACACTAAGAACTAACCCTTCCTTTATGCTGAAGGTGGTCATTGGATCTGTCCTTAAACCATTCTATTCATCTACCCACCTTCTACCCCTCTCCCACCAATGAAAGTGAGAGAATACTCCACTCTCTGGATGTACACAGACAGCTAAGGTTTTACCTAGACAAAACAAAATCCATAAGAAAATCCAATCAGCTCTTTGTTTCCTTCCACCCCAGGGCCCTGTTGGATTAGAAAAGCTATTTGCCTATATTATTCAGACCATGGCAAGAAGCTCCCACAGGGAGTTAAAGCTCACTCTTGACAGGGCAGTGGCAGCCTCCAAAGCCTTCTTAAAAGGCCTGGACACTGCATCCATACTAGAAGCAGCCACATGGTCCACCATTCACACTTTCACCAAACACTACAAGTTAGGCCATGTCTCCAGTGCACGTGCAAGATTTGCCAGAGCAATTCTGCAGGGCTTTGTGGAATCAGCTTCTTCTACCTCTTCCTTTCCTTCCAACTAAGCTGTGGTACTCTCCCACACCAAGAATACTGCAACATTGGAATAGGACATAGAATAGTTGTGTAAAATCTTACCATAACCATAGATGTCCTTCTCTTCCATGTTGCAGTATTCCTTCCCACCCACCTAACCCCCCATTCCTTTTTTTCTCACTCATTACTCATCTGTCTTCGGTCTCCTAGGGGATATACCCTACCCTGTGACCAATGTAACCACAAAATGGCTACTTGATCCTATGACTGACATCTTTGGCTACTCTACTTACTCCTGTCCAGCTGGGCTTTCAAGTTCTGAGGTCTGTGCGTGCAGATGTCACATTTAAGGTCCCTGGTTTATGGCCTTACATGTGACTTCCTATGCAACTGCAACAGCCAAGCTGAAGCTTTTGTATAGGAGCCAATGTACGGGTTGCCTGAGGAGGAAAAATCCCACACCAAGAATACTGCAACATGGAAGAGAAGGACATCTATGGTTACGGTAAGGTTTTACACAACTATTCTTTCCTAAGGTTTACAGGAACTACTCGGCTAAATCAAGCTTTGTTAGAAGGGAGCCTGCTCCTCCTCCTTCTTCTTCGTCATCTTCTTCTTCACATAGGAAAGGAACCAGAAAATAATCATCCACCAGAGCTACCTCCTCTCAATCTACACCCAGGCAGTCCTTTACAGTCAGGCCAAGTACTGTGGGACTGCCAAAATACCCCCCCCCCACTATCTCCCCCTTTCTGCCCACCTCTCTTTTTCTCCCCCTGTGGCAACATATAACCTCAGACCACTTGGTTTTGTCAGTAGTGGAAAAAGGGTACTTTATGACCTGGAAAGAGAGCCTACTCCAAGAGGCATACCCCTACATCCAAGAAAACAGTCCCACCTGATCCCCCAGGTTATTCAGGATTTACTATCTGAAGGCACAATAGAGAAAGTCCCAACAGAACAAGAGGGTCAAGACTCTTTCTGGTTCCAAAAAAAGCAGGGCTGTTGGAGGCCAATACTGGACCTGCCCCTTCTAAACCCGTTCCTGCATGTTCCTTCTTTCTCTCCCTGCAAACCCTTCTTCCACGTTTGACACCTGGGACCTTCATGGCCACTCTGGACCTGAAAGAGGCATACCTCCATATTTCCATCCACCCAGACTTCCAGAGATTTCTCCGCTTTACTGTGTCATCCTCGCACTATTAGTTTACTGCATTGCCCTTTGGTTTGTCAACTGCACCAAGGATTTTCACAAAGTGTCTTGCTCCAGCAGTAGCCTGCTGCTGGACAAAGGGCATACAGGTCTTTCCTTACCTGGACGACTTCCTCATCCAGGCAGAAGAGGCAAGTACTCTTGGGCACACCTGCAGTTCACTGTCTCTCTCATAGGAAGTCTGGGTTTTACTGTGAACCTACTGAAGTCCTCAATGACTCCATCCCAAGATCAAATCTTTTTGGGCTGCAGGATAAGGCCAGATCTGATGAAGGCCTTCCTCTGACAAGACAAAGTTACTTCACTAACTAGTTATTTCCATAGCCTCCTCCAAGTCTCACTCATCTCAGCCAGGGAATTTCTCTGCATGCTGGGCTTCGTGGCAGCAACTCTTCCCGTGCTACCCCTTGCCAGGTTACACATGAGGAAGTTCCAGTGGTATCTGAAGAATATCTGGTCCCAACACAATCACCCTGTGGATTTCCAGGTTCCTTTCCTGTCCTGCCTGAAAAAAGAGTTAGGCTGGTGGATACACCACATACTGCAGAATCCAGGCCTCCCTGTACAGTCGTCCAAGTCAGTCCAAATCATGTACCCAGACGCCTCAGACCTGGGATGGGGGCACTGTGAATGGTCTCAAGGTGCAAGCCCAATGTGCCTTGCATCTAATCCTTAAGAAAAAAACACATCAGTGCTAGTGAAATGACTGCTCTTTTCCCAGTTCTGAAAACCTTTCTCCCTCTCCTATAGCCTGGTCCCTTACAACTCTTCACAGACACCACCACAGTGATGTGGTACATGAACAAGCAGGGGAACCAGATCCTATTTACTCTGCAGACTGGCCATACAAGTTTGGGAATTGACCAAGCAATACAATGTAACCTTGCAAACTGTTTACATTCCATCACAGGACAACCATTTAGCAGATGCTCTCAGCAGAGCACTGTCTCAAAATCACGAATGGATGTTGAACAGAGATGTCTTAACATTGTCCACCAATGAAGCACTGCAAATAGACCCGTTTGCCTCCCCTCAGAATGGACAGCTGTGACTATTCTGCCCCAGGCTCCCATCTCCACTAGCTTGGAAAGTGGATGCCTTTTCAATTCCCTGGAAGGGGTTAGTCCTGTTTGCATTCCCCCCTTCCTTCTCATTCAAAAGATCCTGCTGAAGATTCAGAGGGACAAGCCAAAAATATTTCTGGTGACTCCCTATTGGTCAAGGCAGCATTGGCTCCCCCTTCTATCTCTTGCCAAGGGCAATCACCACAGGTTGCCTGACAAGGTGGATCCGTTCACACAACAGAAGGGATCCCTCATCTGCACACCCTCAGTCTTACCCTGTGGATGATAAATTTCTGATCCCTTTCAGACACCTATACTCAGAGGATGTGTTGCCTGTCCTAAAGAAGGCCAGGAAACCCACTACTAGGAGATCCTATTTATCTAAATGGGAAAGGTTCTCCAAATGGAGTCTTCAAAGGCAACTAGACCCCTTCCAAGCGGATGTACCTCTAGTATTGGCCTATGTGTGTGAGATCCTAAAATCAGAACTTTCATACTCTTCAGTGAAAGTCCACTTGTCAGCCATTTCAGCCTGCTTACCCATGGATCCTCCCTTATTATCTAGATTGGAGGTAAAACGTTTTCTTAAGGTGGTCCTCCACATCAGACCACCAAGGAATCCTATCCCTCCTCATTGGGATCTGAACTTTGTGCTTGGGAAACTTACCACTGCCCCCTTTGAACCTGCAGCCTCTGCCACTTTAAAGACGTGCACCTGGAAAACTGTCTTGTTAGTAGCCCTTACCACATCTGTGAGGGTTTCTGAGCTACAGGCACTCATGGTTACTCCACCCTACACCATCTTCCATAAAGACCAGGATTTCTTTTCATACTAACACCTCCTTCATGCCCAAAGTGGTAAATGAACTGTCCTTTAACCAGTCTATCTATTTACCCACCTTCTTCCCTTCGCCATAAAATAACAGTGAGAAAGTGCCCCATTCCCTTGATGTTCATGGGCAACTGAGCCTTTATCTTGATAAGACCAAGAGCATTAGAAAGTCCATTCAACTCTTTGTATCCTTTCACCCCAGGGCCCTGGGGAAAGTTGTATCCAAACAGACTATATCCTCCTGGATATGCAGAATTATATCCTTCTGTTACACTTTCCATTGCAAGGACTTTCCCCTCTCAGTCAGGGCCCACTCCACTAGAGCAGTGGCCTCTTCAGGGCCCTTCCTCAAAAGCCTAGATACAGCTTCTATCCTAGAGGCAGCCACATGGTCTTTTATACACACTTTCACTAAGCACTGCAAATTGGACAACATTTCCAGAGCCAGGGCAGGATTTGCTAAAGCCATACTCTATGGATTCCTGGTGACTACCACATCTTCCTCCACCCATTTTTCTGCATGAGCCGTAGTACTTTTCCACATGTGAGAATACTGCAACATGAGAATAGAAGGACATAGATTAGTTGTTAAAATCTTACCATAATCATAGCTGTCCTTCTCTTCCATGTTGCAGTATTCAATCCCTCCCTCCTAACCCCCTGAAGAACCTTTTTCCCCCTATCTGAATGGCATTCTTCTTCTATCCTTAGACTATTGTCCGACTGGGCAGTCAGTTCTGAGATCTGTGCATGTGGACGTCACATTTATGGCCTTGCGTGTGACGTCCCACGCACCTTACAGCAACCAGGCTTAATCTTTGGTAGATGAGCCGGGCGTTCGGCCGCCCTCAGGCGGAAGATCCCACATGTGAGAATACTGCAACATTGAAGATAAGGACATCTATGGTTATGGTAAGGTTTTACACAACTAATCTTTCTTTGAGTCTCTTGATGTCTAGTGAAGAATAATGTTTTGTATCGTAGCTCTCAGCTGTCCAGATTTTCACAGAGTGTCCAGATTTTTTACACATTTTTGGTCCATTTCTCATAATCAATAGCAAATCATCAAAGCTGAAGTCAGAAAATAATGGCAGACATTTGATTTTCAGACTTCATATCCTTCAGAAAATTCATACTAATGCAAAACTTGTTATTCTTTCAACTTTCTACATTTGTAAGAGCAGTATTTAAAAAGTGTCCCTATTTTTGGGCCTTTGTCCCCCTATTACTTGTGGCTTTGTCCAGAGCTCTTGCTCTAAGACGTACTTTTTTTGTATGATGTGACTGGCACAATATAATGCTAGGTAAACCGACTGATAGTCTATATGAAAAAGTAAAAAAACATTTAAAAACGTTGCAGAGATACTGCATATATCCACATTGCAGAGAGTCTAACCTCACATCTGCAGTTTTTGTCAGTGTATGTACTGCATGTGACTTTACACCAAACCAGAGTAAAGGAAAATGCATTTTTCTCTCTCTCCTGAGTTGGAGCAGTTTTGGAGGGTCTACTTTTTGAAATGGAGCATGTGAGGTCAGAGCTTCTACATGGTGGTAAATATTTATATTAGGATTTTGATTAAGGTATTGAGATAGTCCAGAAATGGACAAAAGATTATGAGCTGTACACTCTGGGTGACACAATAAATATAATCAAGTTGAGTCTTGAGTAAGTTAAAGTTGACCAAAAATTGCAATATATAAGGAAGTTATTTTTTTACACAATTTTTTAAAATTTTTTATTTATTTTCCTTTGTTGATAGAGTTAGTCCCACTAGGCCAGTGACCTCTTTTTAGGGGAGTCCTAAGGTGATATTCACACTGACTAGGGGAGTTTAGTCAGCGCATCAGGTAAATACACCTACTCTTTTTTTTTTTCTGTAAGTACTATGGCATTTTCTACATCCATGTGAACTACCACCAGCTCGTGCAGGTGGGACCTTGGTTTAATGTCTGGCCTGAAGGACTGCACACTCAGGATTGCATCATATTCATCACCTCCCTTATGCTGCACTGCAGTGCCATTAATGAAAAATGATTCCAAGCAGCTGGAGTGGAGTAGAACCCACTGCTTTCTGGTCTTCCAACATCAGTTGAGTGTGCTACCTGCTGATCTACTTAAACTACTTATGTATGCCTGGAATTTACTTCTCATGACTCCTAATTTGACTTTTTATTCCTGTTTTTTGGTCCCATGCATCATCCTATGGCCTTGCTACCAAGTACCCTATGTCCAAGTTGGGTCTACCAGTACCAGCTTCTCCAATCCTCATGGGCTTTCTCTGAGTCAGGTGGGGCTAGTTGCGGAGTCTAAGAATGTCCTGGGGGTCTTGGCCATCATCATTCTGCTGAAGCCCCTGCCTTTTCCTCCACCCAGTACTGCGTCATGGTGATGCTTGAGGAATGGGTGTGCAATAGGGACATGCAGTATATTACCCCACTTCCATGACCACTCTGGCATGCCCACCATCCTTTCCCCTCCATGTATTATGTTCCCACAATGGAACATCCTCAGCGTACACAAGGTATCGCTGCAGGGAACAGCCATATAACTGTCTATCCCTCTTCTGCCACCCCATCATTTGCCTGAGCTGCTATTTAAACACTGGTCATCTGGGTGGTAGTCAGGGCTTTATCTGTCTACACAAATGGAGTGATTCTGTTTTTTTCCTGTCTTTAAGGTTAAAGTGTAAAACAGCTTTATAGCTTCCTCACTTGTGATATGTAGGAACCAAACTGGATTTTCTCTGGCTTTTCTACAGTGCTGCAAGCAGTGCAACTCAGACTTTTGAATCCAGAGTTTCCAGTTTTCAGACAACTTACTGTATAACTAAAAAGATGTTGGTGGCTGACAAGCATTGAGTGAAGAATTTCTAGCTGAAAAGATGTTGAAGAAACTGATGATGTTCTTCGTGTTTCACTGTTGCAGTCATCACACTTGGGTTATCTGCCTGCAGGTAGCCCTCAGCCGGCCCAAATACAAGAGTCTTGGGATTTTTGTGTCTGATGTTGTCGCCTCTTCCATGACATCAGATCATCAGGGGTATAAAACAGACAGCCGACGCCATTACATCAGCCTTTCTTGCCGAGAAGGAGCCTGAAGCAGAAGCAGTTTGCAAGTGCTGGTGGGCCGCTACTTGAAATTTTCATTTTTCGGGTTTCAAACCTGAAGTCTTCTAAAGCTAAGTACCCCGTTGGGGATCCTTTTTTCTTGCTTTAACCGATGTCAGAAAAAGTTAACAATTATCTTGCCTATGGAAAGCAAATACCTCACAGAGTTTTTCATTCTTACTGTGTCACCTGTTTAGGCCCAGACTACGATGTCCCTCGCTGTCGGTTTTGTGCCTTTTTAATGCCCGAACCATTCGTCGTCGGGCTATCTTTGTCTCTAAATTCTTTCACTGTCGTTTTCCATATTCCGAAATGGCTTTGATAAGTCATCCGACTACCGATCTTCCCAAAAAAAATAAAGGTAAAGATAAAGACAGAGACAGACCGCATAGGTCCAAAACTGCCGATGATGCTTCTGTTAAGCTAGTCGACAGTCCGCTGGTACTCAGTGAGGCGCCTTTGCAGCCCCTGATGCCCATTTCTACAGATTTACAGGTCTCTGCTGAGACCCATTCGGCATCCGGTATGCCGCGAGATGCTTCTTCGACTATGGAACCTGCGGATGTCTCTACCTTGGATGGGTCCTGAGCTGCTGTGCAGGCACCGGCTTCTGAGGGTGTATTCCGACCTACTGATGTTCGAATTAAACCGACAACTTAGTTTTTGGCTAAAACTACCAAGTTTCTCAGGCCCAGAGTTCGCACTACGCCTAGAAAACCGATGACCAAAGAGCATGCTCAAGCTTCCATGCCACAAAAACAAATGCTTAGAATGGCTGAAGACCTTATTACCCTAATTAGGGGAAGCCAGCCTTCCCCTGCTAAGAGACAAAGAATTGAGTTTCATTCTGATTCTACAGACCACGGGTCCGATGACTCTGACCCTTTTGATTACCAGGACATACCCTTATCAACCTATGTGGATTCAGATGCAGAGGTCTGCCTCCATTCCAGAGGATTTTTCTTTTGGTGAAACCTTGCATACTTTGAGAGAGCATTTCTGCCGGGAATGCCAGGACTACCCTCAGTCCAAAAAGAGACTCCGAGAATTTTTAGAGTTGCCTCAGCACAGGCCTCTAGCTATACCCCCTGTCCTGGATGTTGTAGATGATGTCTTCATGGAATCCAGTCTTACTTCAGACACTTTACCACCGGCCCCTAGAAAACCTGACAGGTACTACAGAGTACCTGATTCTCACAAATTTCTCTCTAAGAATCCCACTCCAGATCCAGACACCATTTTCGAGGGACCTAAAGGTATTAAGGCTACTACAGCCAAAAACCTTCAGACAGGGATTCCAGAGCTTTAGACAGATGGGGTAAAAAGGTATATACCTCTGCAACTCTTGCCATCAGGGCATTGAATTGCCAGTTTCACATGTTGAAGTACCAGCAGCATATTATGGAACTAATAAAACAAAAAAATGGTGATACTTCCTGATTGTGCAGAAAATAACGATTTACAAGAGTTAATGCATTCTGCAAACCAAGTTAGTAAGCATACTTTGCAGTGTGGCTTTGATGCCCTAAAAGCATCTTGCAGGGCTGCAGTCAGAGTCTGCACTGAGAAGGCATGCTTGGCTGAAGGAACAAACCTTGCCAGATCATGTCAAATCAAAATTACTAAACGCTCCTTTAAATAAGGACTGTTTGGCACCAAAGCAGAAGAGGTTCTTTAAAAAGATGGAAGAAAAAGCTAAATCTATGCAAACTGGTAAATAATTCTTACATGTGCAGCCACCTAGATTCAGTAGGCATTGGCCTTCAAAAAACTGGTCCTTTCCAGCTTCTTCCAGGCTTTCTCAGTCCAAACCCAGGGGAAACAGACCACCCAGACTACAGTCTCAGGGTTTGCAGAGATCTAAACAATGGAGTGCCCCCACCTCAAAAACAAGGAGTGGTAAGCCTCCCCCTTATGGAAAAAGTTCACAATGACTTTTCAATTATCCTTCCCAGCCCTGACCAATTACTTGCACCCCTAGGAGGAAAACTTGTCCTTCATGCATAAAACTGGATGTCCATTACTCAGGACCGATGGGTCCTAAACATTGTATCCCAGGGGTACAGATTCTACTTCTATTCACTGCCAATGCCAAGCGGGTTTCCAGACCTTCCTCCAAACCAGTGGGCAGAGGCTCAAAAGCAAGTACTTTCTCTGCTCAATATCAGGGCTGTTCAACCTGTTTCAGTAGAACAAAGGGGACAGGGTTTCTACTTAGAGTGTTCCTGGTGCCCAGAAAAGAGGGCTCTTGGCGCCCAATCCTGTATCTATCAATTCTCAACACCTTTCTGGTGGTCCCAAAATTCAAAATGCTTACCCTGCAACAGCTTCTCCCTATGCTAGCCAAGGATGCGTGGTTAGTCACCCTAGACTTAAAAGAAGCTTATCTGCACATCCCCATAAGGGAGCCTTGCAGGAAATATCTACGCTTCAGGGCAGGCTCTATGCACTGTAAATTCTCTGCACTTCCCTTTGGCTTATCTACTGTGCCCAGAGTATTCACAAAGTGCCTGGCTCCAGCCATTGCATACTGCAGGGAGAGAAATATCTAAATTTTCCCATACTTGGACGATTGCCTGATTCAGGCGGACAGTCAGGAATTGCTACTTCAGCACCTGGCATTTGTAAAAAGACTACTAACTTTATCTGGGTACACCATCAATGAAAATAAATCACAACTGGTGCCCAGTCAAAAAAATGTATTCCTGGGAGCAAGCTTGAACACAACTTCCCAGATGACATTTCTCACTTCAGGAAAGCAGGTCTATTTGACGAACTACTTCAAATAAATGGCCACCAAAACCCAGCTATCTGCAAGGAAAATACTGCAAGCCCTAGGGTTCATGGCCTCGTGCATTCTGCTAATTCCATATGCAAGACTGCATATGAGGAAACTTCAGTGGTACTTAAAAAGTCTTTGGTGCCAGTATTCTCAGGACCTGGAAACAGTCATTCCTATCATACCTTGTCTAAGGGCAGAGTTCCTTTGGTGGGCAAAAGCATGCAACCACAACAAGGGACTGCCTTTCACTCAACCCGTCGCCACCCAAATCCTGAAAACAGACGCATCAGACTATGCATGGGGGACTCACATGGCAGGCAAATGCATTCAGGGCAAGTGGAGCCCAGGACAAATACTCCTGCACATCAATCAAAAAGAGATGCTAGCTGTACCAGAATACTCTGACAGACTTCAAATACCTAATCCTTCCAGGACAGCTGCTGATAAAAACAGACAACACCACAGTTATGTTGTACATAAACAAGCAGGGGAGAACCCATTCTTACCCACTGTGCAGGTTAGCCATGACCCTGTGGAACACAGCCTTGAGCAACCAAGTGCATCTACAATCTCAATTCTTCCAGGCAAACAAAATTCACTGGCAGACGACTTAAGCAGAAATCTCCTAGACCCACACGAGTGGAAATTGGAGCCAAAAACCTTCAACCTTCTAATCCCGTGGTGGGGGACTTCAGGGGTGGACCTCTTTGCCTCCCCTAAGAACCACCAGTTGAACAAATTCTGCATCAGGAACCCTCACAGCAGGGCCTGGAAGGTGGATGCCCTATCCTTCAAATGGGAAAACCTCTCAATTTTTGCCTTTCCCCCTCTGCCCCTCCTCTCAAAAGTACTACTCAAGATCAAAAAATAAAATAACGAACAAACCACGACTGATGGAAGAAAACAAACAAAATTTAATGAGAAGTTAGCTCTTTCACAATCCAAACTGATCGCTTCTTCAGGCTTAAATCATACTACTGAACATCCAAATTTAATTTAAAAGACAGCCTATCACAGTGGAGAATGTACTAACTAAATTGGATAGTGCATTTATCTAAAAGCTTTAATTACTTAAACGCTAAAAATATTTAAAAAAATGTACAACTATTAGTAAAATGTATAAATAGTACATATTAATACAAAAAACAGTTTGACACATAATTTTAATGTTTCAATGGTCTGGCTTTCAAAATAGGTTAAGTGATACCATACCATTAATTCCAGGGGGATTATCAGCCTTTAGTTTCATAATCCACTTCTGTTCAACCTCTTCTGTTCTGTTCTTAATATCTCCACCTCTCAAGCTTTCTGATAAAATCTGTAATACAAAAAAGTAAAAAATATGGTGCATCCCTTTTTCGTGTACGTGCTGCACTAATTTCATTATTTTTTTACAATGTCCCTCATATGTTCCAGGATTCTATCTTTAAGGCATCTATTTGTCTTCTCGATATAAAAAGCATTGCAGTATTTACAGAAACTAAAATAGACCACAGTCTGCATTTTACAATCTGCATAGAAGTCAGCCTCAACTTTCAATTTCTGACTTCTGTGCAAAAAAGAAGAGCCTGAATATATGTACTTACAGGCTGTACAATTTCTGCAGCGGAAGGTGCCTACTCTGTTAGAGCATTTCTTGCTGGTCACTCCTGAGGACTTATAACAGAGCTGCCTCTTAAGTGACTTTCTATTAATAAATGAGAAATGTGGTACTGTATCAATTACATTGTCTGTTTCAGTTATCAATGTTAATATATTCCAGTTTTTTTCAAAAATGTTACAAAATAACTTAATATCACTAAAGTATGATACTGGGAATCTAATTTTGTCATTACTAGCCCTAGAATTACTAGGGCTCCCTTCTGTTGAATGGGAAAAATAAGGTTTGCCACTACTATTACGTACTTCATACATATGACTGACACTTTCATCTATCTCAGTTTGATTATAACCCCCTATCCATGAAATCTTTCCTCAGTATAGGGACTGTTGCATTTAACCCATCTTCTGTGTTATGTATCCTGCTCATTCTCAAGAACTGCCCCTTGAGAACATTCTTACTCACATGTCTAGGGTGCATACTTGATTTGTGTACGATGCAAATTTTTCTGCTAGGTTTTCTGTACAGGTCTGTAGTTAATCCCCCAGGTTGTATCTTACTAACTTATAAGTGAACCTCACGAAGTTGGTAGACATATGAAGATAATCAATAAATTGTTCTAATCTTTCTACTGTACTTCCCCATAAAAGGAAGACGTCCGCTACAAAACGTACATACCATAAAATTGCATCACTAAAATCATTGCCTTGGAGTAGAGTATTGTGTTCCCATTGTATCAATGCTAAGTTGGTGTAGCTATTAGCACAAGCTGTGCCTATAGCCACACCAACCTTTTGCAAGTAAAACGTCTCATTAAATATGAACACATTATTCTCCAAAATAATCTCAAGTAGGTTACATATCAGGTTAATTTTAGCAGAAGTAAAAACTTTTTAGTACATACCAATTCACGTACATTCTCAATGCCCCATTCATTAGGTATTAATGTAAAGAGAGATACTATGTCCATCGTAACAAAAAGAAAGTCATTATTCAGCTCTCTCATTTTAGCATAAAGTAAGCCAAGAAATGTCTTAGTGTCTTTTAATATAGTACCACAAGTTTCCAAAATGGGGTGCAAGCTCTTTTCTACAAAAATGGATATAGCCTCAGTTGCCCAGCCTCTACTTGAGACTATAGGTCTCATTGGGGGGCACGTCAGATCTTTGTGTATTTTCGGTAGTCCATAAATAATAGGAACACCGAATTGTCAACAGAAAAATGTTTAAAAAGTTCCTCCGTAATTTGACAGGACACTAATAAATCAAAAATTAGGACAGAAATTTTATCAATAACACTCTCTAACCATAGTTTTAGAGATTTGTAGGTATGTTTCTCTGTCATTCAGAAGTTCAAGCATCGGCTGCACAGAAAACATTTTGTCCATAATGACAACCCCTCCCCCTTTACCAGCTGGTCTAATCTCGATGGACTGCATTGCTTTTAGTTGTGTAAGAGCTTCAGATTCATCTCTATTTAAATTATAAAACATTGCTGGTCTATTATCTAAAAATGCTTCCCTAATTTGCTTCTCACATACATTAACGTATGCCATTACCATGGGATGCATTTTAGCTACAAATGTGCTGGGTCTTTTAAAACAATAATCATTCCCAGCTTCATTGTCCTTAAACATGGTTTTTAAGGTTAAGTTCCTGCCAAAAAGTTTAAGTTCTGTCAACAAATCTACCATTACATTCTTTTGCGCAAGAATAAAGGAAAGTCCTGTATTCAACAGTGAAGACTGTGCTTCTGTTAATTGAAAAGAAGAAAGATTGATTACCAGGTTTTTGGATTCTTGCTGCGAGTTATCCTACAGTTCTGGCGTATATCTCCTTCTTGTGTTTGACGAGTTCTCCCTCTGCTCTTCGATCTCTCTCTGATTGGTAATGCATTTTTCAGTACAAAAGGTAGAATTGGAGTTTCTACAGTTTGTTGGGCAACTAATGGAAAAGAAACTGCTTCATTACTTGAACTGTTTTGGGCATTGTTAGCTACTGAACTGTCTCCCAAAGATCTTTTACTTTCCTTTGACTTCTGGGATACAGGGGGAGTTGTAGAATTTTCGGTCACTTGAATCACATATGTAGAGATTTGCATCTCTTGGTTAGGCATAAGGGGTGTCGCTGCTTGTGAGTTCACTTCATCTAAATTGGGAGGGGCTTTTTAAGGTTATTTGGATACCAAATTGGACTGCCTGGGCCAAGAAAAGACTTCTCTGCACTGGAAATCATTCAAGTCTCTTTGTAGTTTTTTAAGTTTGGTGTTCTGCAGCCTTTTTTTCATAGTTCAAAACACTTTCATGCAGATCATCAAGCTTGCTTCCTGTAACATCAGTCAAAAAATTAGAGCACAACTCATTCTGTAGCACCTGTAGCTCACTACTGAGTTCTCTCTCTTGTGGTAGAAAGTATTCTATCAGTAGGTGAATATAATCATAGCTGAGCTGCAGATTCAGTTGCTGCCATTTCTGCAGAAGATCGGGATACATATCTCCATAAGTGGGCATAGTAAACACCCTTAGTCCCCTTGGTACTATCTTGTATTTGAGTGATGCTTCTATGTGGAATCTTTGCCACTGAAGCCTCTTAAATTTGTGTAGTTTGTTTTCAAAAATTCTAAATCTTTCCCGAACTATTGCAGCCATACTAGTATCTGGAAATACTGGATTCTCCATCAAGGGATTATTCTCAGTAAATAACAGTCAACTAAAACAGCTCGGGCAGTGCTGCGACATTGCATTCCTTCCTTGACTAGAGTCAGGCTCTACTCCATACCTTTCAGCCATGTCCCCCAGCACTATAATCCACACACAGTAAACGTAGTAAAAAAAGGCACAGATACTGGGTAAAACACTCGGTATTCACCTCAAAGCAAAAAGTAACAAAATAACGAACAAACCATGACTGAAGGAAAAAAACAAAGTTTAATGAGAAGTTAGCGCTTTCACGATGCAAACTGATTGCTTCTTTAGACTTAAATACTACTACTGAGCATCCAAATTTAAATTAAAAGACAGCCTATCACAGTGGAGAATGTGCTAACTAAATTGGAAAGTGCATTTATCTAAAAGCTTTAATTACTTAAATGCTAAAAATATTCTTTAGTATCTCCATTTCTCAAGCTTTCTGATAAAATCTCTAATACAAAAAAGTTAAAAACATGGTGCATACCTTTTCTTTGTACATGCTTAGCCGTTGCACTAGTTTCCGTATTTTATACAATGTCACTCATATGTTCCAGGACTGTATCTTTAAGGCATCTATTTGTCTTCCCGATTTAAAAAAACAGAACAGAGGAGGTTGAACAGAAGTGGATTATGAAACTGCAGGCTGATAAACCCCCTGGAATTAATGGTATTGTATCACTTAAACCTATTTTGAAAGCCAGACCATTGAAACATTAAAATTGTGTCTGAAAGTTTTTTTGTATTAATATGTACTATTTGTACATTTTACTAATAGTTGTACATTTTTTAAATATTTTTAGCATTTAAGTAATTAAAGCTTTTAGATAAATGCACTTTACAATTTAGTTAGTACATTCTCCACTGTGATGGGCTGTCTTTTAATTTAAATGTAGATGTTCAGTAGTATGATTTAAGTCTGAAGAAGCGATCAGTTTGGATCGTGAAAGCGCAAACTTCTCATTAAATTTTGTTTGTTTTCTTCCTTCAGTTGTGGTTTGTTCGTTATTTTATTTTTCGCTTTGAGGTGAATACCGAACGGTATCTGTGCCTTTTTTGCTATGTTTACTTTGTGTGGATTGTAGTGCTGGGACATGGCTGAAGGGTATGGAGTAGAGTTTGACTCTAGTCAAGGAAGGAATGCAATGCCGCAGCACCGCCTGAGCCGTTTTAGTCGACTGTTATTTATTGAGAATAATCCCTTGATGGAGAATCCAGTATTTCCAGATACTAGTATGGCTGCAATAGACCAGGAAACACAACTCTAAATTCTGGGAAAGATTTAGAATTTTTGAAAACAAACCATACAAATTTATGAGGCTTCAGTGGCAAATATTCCACTTAGAAGCATCACTCAAATACAAGATAGTCCCAAGGGGACTAAGGGTGTTTACTATGCCCACTTAGGAAGATATGTATCCCCAACTTCTGCAGAAGTGGCAGCAACTGATTCTGCAGCTCGGCTATGATTATATGCACCTATTGATAGAATACTTTCTACCATAAAAGAGAGACCTCAGTAGTGAGCTAGAGGTGCTACAGAATGAGTTATGCTCTAATTTTTTGACTGATGTTACCAAGCTTGATGATCTGCATGAAAGTGTTTTGAAATATGTAAAAAGGCTGCAGAACACCAAGCTTAAAAAACTACAGAGACTTGAATGATTTCCAGCGCAGAGAACTATTTTCTTGGCCCAGGCAGTCTAATTTGGTATCCAAGCAACCTCAAGAAGCCCCTCCCAATTTAGATGAAGTGAACTCACAAGCAGCGACACCCCTTATGCCTAACCAAGAGATGCAAATCTCTACACATGTGATTCAAGTGACTGGAAATTCAACAACTCCCCCTGTATCCCAGAAAGCAAAGGAAAGTAAAAGACCTTTGGGAGACAGTTCAGTAGCTAACAATGCCAAAAACAGTTCAAGTAATGAAGCAGTTTCTTTTCCATTAGTTGCCCAACAAACTGTAGAGACTCCAGTTCTACCTTTTGTACTGAAAAATGCATTACCAATCAGAGAGAGATCGAAGAGGAGAGGGAGAACTCGTCAAACACAAGAAGGAGATGTGCGGCAGAACCGTAGGATAACTCACAGCAAGAATCAAAAAACCTGGTAATCAATCTTTCTTCTTTTCACTTAAGAGGAGCACAGTCTTCACTGTTTAATAAAGGACTTTCCTTCATTCTTGCGCAAAAAGACAGTAATGGTAGATTTGTTGACAAAACTTAAACTTTTTGGCAGGAACTTAACCTTAAAAACCATGTTTAAGGACAATGAAGCTGGGAATGATTATTGTTTTAAAAGACCCAGCACATTTGTACCTAAGATGCATCCCATGGTAATGGCATATGTTAATGTATGTGAGAAGCAAATAAGGGAAGCTTTTTTAGTTAATAGACCAGCAATGTTTTATAATTTAAATAGAGATGAATCTGAAGCCCTTACACAACTAAAAGCAATGCAGTCCATCGAGATTAGACCAGCTGATAAAGGGGGAGAGGTTGTCATTATGGACAAAATGTTTTCTGTGCAGCAGATGCTTGAACTTCTGAATGAGAGAAACATACCTACAAATCTCTAAAACTATGGTTAGAGGTGTTATTGATAAAAATTTCTGTCCTAATTTTTGATTTATTAGTGTCCTGTCAAATTACGGAGGAACTTATTTTTCTGTTGACAATTCAGTAGTTCCCATTATTTATGGACTACCGAAAGTACACAAAGATCTGATGTGCCCCCCCCAGTGAGACCTGTAGTCTCAAGTAGAGGCTGGGCAACAGAGGCTATATCCATTTTTGTAGAGAAAAACTTGCACCCCATTTTTGGAAACTTGTGGTACTATATTAAGAAGCACTAAGACATTTCTTGGCTTACTTTATGCTAAAATGAGAGAGCTGAATAATGACTTTCTTTTTGTTACGATGGACATAGTATCTCTCTTTACAGTAATACCTAATGAATGGGGCATTGAGAGTGTACGTGAATTGGTATGTGCTAAAAAAAGTTTTTAATTCTGCTAAAATTAACCTGATATGTAACCTACTTGAGATTATTTTGGAGAATAATGTGTTCATATTCTCAGTTAGAGCGTCTTCTGTGTAGCAACATGCGTGAATGGGCGTTCCTTCATTGAAGGTTGTGCGTTAGACCTGGCAAGCCAGTACATAAAAATATAGCGGACCGGAGTGCCGCTGTGGCGACCCCTAACCGGGAAAAGCCGAAAGAAAGAAACAAACAATTTAATGAGCCGTTTTACTTGCAAAAGGTTGGCGTGGCTGTGGGCACAGCTTGTCCCAATAGCTACGCCAACCTAGCATTGGTACAATGGGAACACAATACTCTACTCCAAGGCAATGATTTTAGTGATGTAGTTTTATGGTATGTATGTTTTGCAGAGGATGTCTTCCTTTTATGGGGAAGTATAGTAGAAAGATTAGAACAATTTATTGATTATCTTCATATGTCTACCAACTTCCTGAGGTTCACTTATAAGTGCCCTAATTAGAGAATAGAGTTTTTAGATGTAAAAGTTAGTAAGATGCAACCTGGGGGATTAACTACAGACCTGTACAGAAAACCTAGCAGAAAAAAATTACATTGTACACAAATCAAGTATGCACCCTAGACATGTGAGTAAGAATGTTCTCAAGGGGCAGTTCTTGAGAATGAGCAGGATATATAACACAGAAGATGGGTTAAATGCAGCAGTCCCTATACTGAGGAAAGATTTCATGGATAGGGGGTTGTAATCAAACTGAGATAGATGAAAGTGTCAGTCATATGTATGAAGTACATAATAGTAGTGGCAAACCTTATTTTTCCCATTCAACAGAAGGGAGCCCTAGTAATTCTATGGCTAATAATGACAGAATTAGATTTCCAGCATCATACTCTAGTGATATTGTTATTTTGTAACATTTTTGAAAAAAACTGAAATATATTAACATTGATAACTGAACTAGACAATGTAATTGATACAGTACCACATTTCCCATTTATTAATAGAAAGTCACTTAAGAGGTAGTTCTGTTATAAGTCCTCAGGAGTGACCAGCAAGAAATGCTCTAACAGAGTAGGCACCTTCTGCTGCAGAAATTGTACAGCCTGTAAGTGCATATATTCAGGCTCTTCTTTTTTGCACAGAAGTCAGAAATTGAAAGTTGAGGCTGACTTCTATGCAGATTGTAAAATGCAGACTGTGGTCTATTTTAGTTTTTGTAAATACTGCAGTGTTTTTTATATCGGGGAAGACAGATGCCTTAAAGCTAGAATCCTGGAACATACGAGGGACATTGTAAAAAGTAAGGAAACTAGTGCACTGGCTAAGCATAAGCATGCACAAGAAAAAGGGATGCACCATGTTTTTAACTTTTTTGTGTTAGAGATTTTATCAGAAAGCTTGAGAGGTGGAGATATTAAGAACAGAACAGAAGAGGTTGAACAGAAGTGGATTTTTGTATTAATGCGTACTATTTATACATTTTACTAATAGTTGTACATTTTTTAAATATCTTAGCCTTTAAGTAATTAATGCTTTTAGATAAATGCACTTTCCAATTTAGTTAGTACATTCTCCACTGTGATAGGCTGTCTTTTAATTTAAATTTGGATGTTCAGTAGTATGATTTAAGTCTGAAGAAGCAATCAGTTTGGAATGTGAAAGTGCTAACTTCTCATTCAATTTTTTTGTTTTCTTCCTTCAGTCGTGGTTTGTTTGTTGTTTTGTTATTTTTCGCTTTGAGGTGAATACACAGAGCATTTTACCCAGTATCTGTGCCTTTTTTACTACGACCACTCAGGATCAAACAAGACAGGCCAAGGGAATTCTTTTTGCCTCAGACTGGCCATGCCAGCACTGATACCCACTCTTACACAGTCTGACAACAGTGCTGCCCTGGCACCTTCACACTTGGGTTGATTCCCAAAGCTGAGGAAGGGTGGAGGCAGTCAAGAAGTGTACAGTCTGTAAGTACATATATTCAGGCTCTTCTTTTTTTGCACAGAAGTTAGAAATTGAAAGTTGAGGCTGACTTCTATGCAGATTGTAAAATGCAGAATGTGGTCTATTTTAGTTTTTGTAAATACTGCAATGTTTTTTACAAAACTAAAATAGACCACATTCTGCATTTTACAATCTGCATAGAAGTCAGCCTCAACTTTCAATTTCTCAGTAGGTGGGACAGATTTTGCATCCACAATTGCAAACCCTAAACCTTGCAACCTGGCTTATCCTCTGAATACACCACCAGCAACCCTCAGCAAACAGGTGCTGGACGTCATTCTTGAGGCCAGAAGGCCTAGTACTAGGAAATCCTATGCTGAAAAGTGGAAAAGATATTGTTCTTGGAATCAGTCTCAAGGAAGGGACACAGCAATGCCCTCCTTACTTCAAATCCTGAATTGCCTAGCAGAGCTGCTCCACAGAGGCCTATTCTTCTTCTCCATTAAGATTCATGCCTCTGCCGTCTCAGCTCATTATAATACTGAGCCACCTCTGTTTTCTCACCCTCTCATCAAACAGTTCCTGAGAGGAGCTAACAACTTAAGGCCCCTTGGAGATCACCCACCCCTATCTGGGATCTTAACTTTGTACTGGAAAAGCTCACGCTTCCCCCTTTTGAACCTGCTGCTTCAGCAGAGTTTAAATTCCTCTCTTGGAAAACAGCCTTGCTTTTAGCCATAACTTCAGCAAGAAGAGTGTCTGAGTTACAGGCACTAATGGCTGTGGAACCCTTCATTATTTTCCATGCTGACAGGGTTTCCCTCAGGACTAACCCGTCCTTTATGCCTAAGGTGGTGTCCAGTGTGGCTTTAAACCAATCCATCCATGAAATTTGTTCTCTAATCAGTTTTAATGTTTTACATTTATTCATTACTCAAAGGCTTCTTCTTATTGTATTAACTGTTATGATTGCTTTCCTGAATGTGACTAGTTCTACTTTTTAGTATATAGAACTATTAATAATTCTCTGTACAAAAATTGTTACTGTCAAATGTTGAAAATACATTCTGTTGGAGCTTTTCTCCCCAGGACTCCATTGAAAACGGGTTCTTTAAGGCCCAATGGACTATCCTGGTAAACCAACGACAATAAATAAATAAATAAATAAATACTAATCCTCAGAATAAAGGGGAAAGGATCCTGCACCCCTTTGACGTGCACATATGGCTCAGGTTCTACCTTGACAGGACTAAACCTCTCAGAAAGTCTGACCAGCTGCTAGTCAGCTTTGCTACAGGGGCAGAGGGCAAGGCCATTTCAAAGCAAATAATTTTCAAATGGATAGCACACTGCATCCATTTCTGCTACAAGCACCATGGAAAACCTACCCCCACAGGGGATCAGAACTCCTTCCACTAGGGCTACTTCCACCTCTACAGTATTTCTCAGGGGAGTCCCTACCAGGGACATTCTGGAAGCTGCAACCTGGAGTTCTTTACACACCTTCACCAAGCATTACCACTTACCTATTTTTTTTTCTAAATCCAGAGCTGGATTTGCTACAGCAGTTTTACAAGACCTGCTAGCCAGTCCTAACACTTCTTGACTGCCTCCACCCTTCCTCAGCTTTGGGAATCAACCCAAGTGTGATGACTGCAACAGTGAAACACGAAGAACATAGTACAGTTGTGTACACTTACCATAAATGTAGATGTTCGAGGGTATTCACTGTTGCAGTCCTGGTTTCCCTCCCTCCAGCCCCCTGGTTTTCTCTATCCTTCTACCGATCCTCTCTATGGCCATTTTTAATGGCAGTGGTATTTACTTTTTACTGGTGGTGTTCCACATCATATACTAGCTTCCTATTTGGGGGACTCCTGATATTTGGGGCAAGAAAAACTGATGTAATGGCGTCGGCTGCCTGTTTTATACCCTTGACAACCTGATGTCATGGAAGAGGCGACAGGATCCGACGCAGAAATCCCAAGACTTTGGTATTTGGGCCGGCTGAGGGCTACCTGCAGGCAGATAACCAAAGTGTGATGACTGCAACAGTGAGTACACTCGAACATCTACATTTATGTTAAGTGTACACAACTGTACTATGTCCTTCCATTCACTGGTTGCAGTAATCTTCACCTATGGAATTTCCTGCCATGGGTAGCCCAACATCTGGCCAGTATACAAAAGCCTGCTGTTGCTTTAAGGTACGCCGAGTGTCACACATATCTCGTAGCGTAGGACATGAAGGTGACGTCCAGGCATACCATCCTCAGAACTACTGTGCTGCTAGTCCGCATGCATCCTTTGATCATTGGTCTGAACACCTGTGACTGTTCTGCCAGTTTGAATGCATTTTTATTCTCTAGTTGTACACCTATGTCTTGTTTGCTGAAGTCCGAGCCTTTATAAAAATAAGTACCTCATTGGGTTTTTTTTTTTTTTTTTTTGGCTTTCTTGTTATTTTTGGGGGTTAATGCATCCAGGAAGGGTAAATGCCAGTGTGAAAGACAGATTCCAAATAAGGACTGCCACAGTAAATGTTTATTTTGCTGAGGAGCCTCTCATGACCATACGACCTGTTCTATTTGTCAGGCTTTCGTACCAAAGACACTGTGTAGTAGGCTTTCTTCCTTGCATTGTATCTTGAGAACAAGCACCTTACACTTCTCACTAAGGGTACAGTGGAAGGAGCTTCCCGCCCCCGACGGTTAGCCATTAGGGAAGTAGAAGATTTAAAGACCTAAGACCAGAATCTTCCACTGTGCAGCCTCTGCCATGCGTTTCTCCTGAGGTCCGTGAGAACCCGGAGTCTCGCCCGGCTTTATCACATTCTTCTGCCTCGACCGGGTTGCAGGCTGGTGAGGATCTGGCTTGAAGCATGTCCAATGAAGCTTTTGAGGCCTCTGTTTTGGACATTTAGGGGGAGCTATGGTTGATTAGAGCCTAGGGTTGTTCCGCAGATTCTAGTTGGGGAAGAAGTTCCTACTGCAGTTATTGAATGCTGTCCTGGGTCATAGCCCTCTAAGTTTTATAGGGCGGACGTTCCTTTAAAGACCAAACAAAAAAGCTAAACCTGATGTTCATCATGTTTCACTGTTGCAGTCATTACAATTGGGTTATACTGCTGGCAGGCTACCCGCAGTCGGCCTGAGTTCCAAAGTCTAGGTCCGGCGTCGGTTGCTGTCGCCTCCTCCCTGACGTCAGTGCACCAGGGGTATAAAAGATGCAGCCGACGCCATTTTCTTCAGTCTTTCTTGCCGCGCGGTGCCCAAAGCAAAAGCAGTTCGCAAGTGCCGGTCGGCCGACTCCTGAGATTTTCAAATTCGAATTTCAGATCCGAAGTCTTCATTAAAGCTAAGTACCCCATTAGGGAAACTTTTTTCTTGCTCCAGACCGATGTCAGAAAAAGTTAATAATTGTATTTCTTGTGGGAAGCAAATACCTCATAAGGATTTTCATTCTTACTGTATTCCTTGCCTAGGCCCTGACCACGACGTTGCTAGTTGTCGGTTTTGTGCTAGATTTAACCAGCGCACTATTAAGCGTCTGTACGATTTTGCATTTCATTATTTTGGCAGAAGATTTAACTATATAATGCCGTCGGAGCAACCGACTCCCGGAGTTTATAAAAAGCGCAAAGAAAAGGACAGGCACCCGAGGTCCAAAACCAACGACGAGGCTTCCGTTAGGCCTGTCGCCAGTTCGCCTGTTCTCAGTGAGGCACTTTCGCAGCCCCTGACGCCTGCTACCTCAGAGCCACAGGCCGCTTCCGACTCCCACGTGGAGCCGACTAGGCCACTGGAAACTCAAGGTATTGGACACTCTGAAACTATTCTCTCAGATGGGTCTGGAGCCGCTGAGCAGGCATCGGCTTCTGAGGGTGTTTTCAGGCCTACACAGTTGTATGTAAAACCAACTTCAGCTTCAACGGCAAAGACTAAAGCAGCTCTAAAGACAAAGAAACAAGTACAGCATTCTCCTTGACAGGCCTCCATGCCTAAAAAACAGATGCTTAAAATGGCTGAAGACCTAATTACTTTGATCAGGGGTTCCCATCCCCCTCCTGATAAGAGGCCTTGGCAAGAGATAGAATATGCATCTTCAGATCAGGTTTCCATTTCCTCTGATTCCTCTTCTGACCAGGAATATTCTCTTCCTCCCTATGAGGATTCTGATGCTGAAGAATCTATTCCTTCAGCCTCTCCTCCTGAGGATTATTCTTTTGGGTAAACCCTGCATACTATGAGGGAGCATTTCCACTGGGAGAGCCAAGATTACTCATAATCCAAGAAAAGGCTCAGAGACTTCCTTTTATTACCTCAGCACAGGTCCCTTGCTATTTCTCCTGTTTTAGACATTGTAGATGATGTGTTTTCAGAGTCCGGACTGTCTCCTGGCTCTTTGCCACCAGCTCCTGTTAAGCCAGACAGATACTACAGGGTTCCTGATTCACATAAATTTCTTTATAAAAACCCTGCTGCAGATTCAGAAACTATCTCTCAGGGTCCCAAAGGGGTCAAGGCATCCACTGCAAAAAAACCTATACCCTCTGATAGGGATTCATGGGCCCTGGACAGATGGGGGAAAAAGATTTATACTTCTGCTACCTTGGCTGTAAGAGCTTTACATTGTCAATTTCATATGCTTAAATATCAGCAATATCTAATGTCACTGCTTAAACAAAAAATGTTGACAAATTCAAAATGTGCAGAAAACAAAGAAATGCAGGATTTATTGCATGCAGCTGAACAAGTAGGCAAGCATACTTTGCAATGTGGGTTTGATTCTCTAGAGGCCTCTTGCAGGGCCGCTGTTACAGGTTCTGTCATTAGGAGACATGCTTGGTTAAAGGAACAGAATCTGCCCGATCATGTTAAAGCGAAATTATTAGATGCTCCATTACAACATGATACCTTGTTTGGTGTTAAAGCAGAAGAGGTTTTGAGGAAAATGGAGGACAAAGCTAAATCTATGCAAACAGTCAAGGATTTCTTATAGGTACAGCCTTCCAGATTTAGCAGGAACTGGCCTGCAAAGAATTGGTCCTTTCCAGTGTCAGACAGGCCACAAAGAGGTAGATACAGACGCCCCAGAGGCAGATCACAGCCCCAAGGCTCATACAGGCCTAAACAATGGGGTGCTTCAACATCCAAAAGCGGAGAAGAAAAATCACAGACATACAGGAAACGGTCTCAATGACTTCCCCTGCCAGCACCAAGCACTTATCTTCTGGCAGCTCCCTTGGGGGGGGGGACTAGCACTTTTTGCTCAAAATTGGCACATGATCACTCAGGACAAGTGGGTCTTAAATATCGTATCCCAGGGCTACAGGTTCCATTTTCACAACCTGCCAAGGCCAAACGGTATGCCAGACCTGCCACGCAATCAGTGGGCAGAGGCACAAAAACAAGTTTCATCCCTCATGGACATGAGGGCCATTCAGCAAGTACAACAGCAAGAGCAGGGACGAGGATTTTACTCCAGGCTATTCTTGGTGCCCAGAAAGGACAAAACCTGGAGACCAATACTGGACCTGTCTATCCTGAACATATTCCTGGATATTCCAAAATTCAAAATGTTAACTCTGCAGCAGCTTCTGCCCATGCTGGGCAAGAAGGCTTGGCTTGTGACTTTAGACCTAAAAGAGGCATACCTGCATGTCCCAATCAGATAATCATGCAGAAGATACCTCAGATTTATAGCTGGCTCAATGCATTACCAATTCTCTGCACTGCCCTTTGGCTAATCTACTGCGCCCAGGGTCTTCACAAAGTGCCTGGCACCAGTAATTGCTTTTTGCAGACAAAGAGGAATTCAAATATATCCTTACTTGGACGACTGCCTTATTGAAGCAGAGAACAAGGACACTCTACTACAGCATCTGGCGTTTGTAAAAACATTACTAGCAGGCCTAGGGTACACAGTAAACGAAAAGAAATCAAAACTCGTACCCTCTCAAGAGATAATATTCCTGGGTGCAAGCTTAAATACAACTGCCCAGATGGCTTATCTCATGCCAGACAAACATAGACAACTGACTACTTATTTCAAAATGTTGGCAACAAAGGCCCAGTTATCTGCAAGAAAAATTCTACAGGCTTTGGGCTTCATGGCATTCTGCATTCTGCTAATTCCATATGCAAGACTGTATATGAGGAAACTTCAATGGTATCTAAAAAGTGTTTGGACTCAACATTGCCACAGCCTGGAAACAATAATTACCCTCATTCCCTGCCTGCAACAGGAGTTTTGATGGTGGGCAAAAGCCTGTCACCACAACACGAGACAGCCATTCACCTTACCTACAGCCTGGCAGACATTGACAACAGATGCATCAGATTATGCCTGGGGTGGCCCATATGGCAGGAAGATGTATTCAGGGCACATGGTCCGCAAGTCAAATGCATCTACATATCAATCAAAAAGAGATGCTAGCAGTTCAAAATGCCCTGACAGCCTTCAAGGATCTACCTCATCCAGGACAACTACTGATAAAGATAGACAATACCACAGTCATGTGGTACATAAACAAGCAAGGGGGCACACATTCCTACCCCCTCTGCAGACTAGCCATGAACTTGTGGCACACAGCATTGACTTACCAAGTACATCTGCAAGCACAATTCCTGCCAGGAAGGATAAATACTCTGGCAGACGAACTAAGCAGAAACCTAATGGATCCCCACGAGTGGAAATTGGATCCACAAGTCTTCAGCATGATAACAAGAAACTGGGGATGCCCGGACATAGACCTATTTGCCTCTCCTCACAATTGCCAACTACAAAGATTCTGCACAAGGACTTATCACAAGCAAGCATGGAAAGTGAATGCTGTATCATTCAGCTGGAAAAACCTAACAGTATATGCCTTTCCTCCTCTGCTTCTCCTCAAGGTCAGACAAGAGAAGCCAAAAATGATTCTGATTGCCCCAGACTGGCCCCGCCAGCACTGGTACCCAATCTTAAAGAGCTTGTCCCAATGCACAGCTTGGACACTACCTCATATTCCTCACTTATTGACTCAACAAGACAGTCAGATACTGCACAGCCAACTCAGGACCCTAAACCTGGCAGCATGGCGGATAATGTAGCCTTTCACGACACACCTCTTTCTAAAGCAGTTATGGATGTTAGGAGGCCAGGAGGCCTAGCACCAGAAAATCTTATGCAGAAAAATGGAAGAGATTCTGTGCTTGGAACCAGGCACAAGGTATTGACACGATTGTTCCAAATATTCCTCAGATTTTGCAATACTTAACTGAGATGCTGGATAAAGGCCTTTCCTTTTCATCCATTAAAATTCATGCCGCTGCAATTTCAGCTCATTACAATACAGAACCACCTATTTTTTTCTCATCCATTACTAAGGCAGTACCTCAGAGGGGCCAAAAACATAAGACCCCCAAGGAGAGCACCAATACCTGCATGGGACCTCAACTATGTCTTGGAAAAACTTGCACTGCCTCCCTTTGAGCCAGCCTCTGCAGCTGATATAAAATTTTTATCCTGGAAAACAGCTCTGCTCCTAGCAATAACCTCTGCTAGACGAGTCTCAGAGTTACAGGCACTCATGGCTGTGGAACCTTTTATCATTTTCCATCCTGACATGGTTTCTCTGAGGACAAACCCTACATTTATGCCTAAGGTAGCGACCAGTGTGGCCCTTAACCAAACAATTAACTTGCCTACCTTTTACCCAAACTCACAGAATAAGGGTGAGAGACTTCTGCATTCTTAGGACATTCACAGACCGCTACGCTTCTACTTGGACAGAACCAAAGCTTTCAGAAAGACTGAACAACTTCTAGTAGCATATGCTGTAGGATCACAAGGAAAGCCTATCTCAAAGCAGACTATGTCAAAGTGGATAGGCCACTGCATTCGTTTCTGCTATTCACAGCATGGCAAATCAGTGCCTAAGGGCATTAGGCCACATTCCAGCAGAGCAGCAGCCACTTCAGCAGCCTTCCTCAGAGGAGTACCAACCAAAGACATCTTATAGGCTGCAACTTGGAGTTCAGTGCATACTTTTACAAAGCACTATCACTTACCTCTCTATTCTAAATCCAGGGCAGGCTTTGTCACTGCAGTTCTGCAGGGCCTTATAGCCTCTCCTAATCCTATTTAGCACCAGCCTCCCAACCATAGCTTTGGGATTCAACCCAATTGTAATGACTGCAACAGTGAAAACACTATGAACATAGTACAGTTGTGTACCTACCATAAATGTAGATGTTCGAGTGTATTCACTGTTGCAGTCCAGGTTACCCTCCCTCCATCCCCCTTTTCCTTGCTGGGACTTATCTGTACTTCTCTATTCTATGCAACCTATGTGATGTATTTGCTTATAGATGAAGGAAAAGTTGTTTTTTGGTTATGCATGCTTTTTGGCATTAGTGAGCCTACCATTTTAGGGGCACCTGACATCTGGGGCAAGAAAAACTGAAGAAAATGGCGTCGGCTGCATCTTTTATACCCCTGGCGCACTGACGTCAGGGAGGAGGCGACAGCAACTGACGCTGGACCTAGACTTTGGAACTCAGGCCGACTGCGGGTAGCCTGCCAGCAGGATAACCCAGTTGTAATGACTGCAACAGTGAATACACTCGAACATCTACATTTATGGTAGGTACACAACTGTACTTTTCTCCTGCTCCTAGGGATCCATAGAATGAGTGACAGGCTTCTACTCAGGGTCTTTTTAATGCTTTGATGGCATTGAAACCTCCACAGGGGGTTTCTGTTCCAGCTCCCCCTTGGTCTTCTTCTCCCCTTAAAAGGCCTAGGAAACAGGATTCCTCTGAGGAGGAGTCTGATTCTGATGAGGAATGCCTTGCTTACTCTTCTCAAAGTCCTTCTCCTTTGGACTGTGGGTTAGAGGAAGAGGAGTCTAATAGTCCTGATACTCCCTTTGAAGAAATTTACTTTGGGGACACAGTCTCCATGATGATGGATTTTTTTAAATAGGATTGTACTCAGTTCTCTGATATCCATGGGAGGTATTATGAGTTGTTGCAGATGGAATCTCCAAAACCTTCTGCTATTCCTCCTGTTTTGGCTGCTTTGTTAGATACTTTTTCAGTGCCTCCAAAGCTCCTGATTCTCTGTCCCCTGCTCCCAAGAAACCCAATAGGTTTAATGGGGGGGGCGGTTGAGGATTGTAACTTTTTGTATAAAAGTCCTGCTGCTTGACCCCTTAGTATTGTCTGTAGCCTCTGACGGGCCCTCTCAATTGCTTCCTTCTCCTAAGTTACTGCCTTCTGATAAAGACTGTAGATCCATGGAAAGGCCCATATGTCCAGGTATGTGTTGACTCTTCTTTCTCAGGCTTGTCAGCTTATTTCTGATCTCCCTGTCTCTGAGGGTAAAACTTCTGCTTTTTCCTTGCTAGGGACTTCCTCTTAACTGGTTCGTCATTCTGTCAAGTGTAGTTATGATGCAGCAGATTCCTCTCTTAGGGCTGCTGATTTTAGTTCAGTGATGAGGGGATATTCTTGACTTAGGCTTCAGCCTTTACCTGATTATATCAGCGCTAAGTTGATGAATGCTCCTCTTGATGATACATTTTTGTTTGGGGAAGCAGCTGCTTGTTTGTTTAAGTCCCTTCAGGATAAAGGGAAGGCCCTACAGGAACACAAACATGTGTTTATCTCTCCTGTGCTTTAAATTTTAGAGAAACTACCCTAATAAGCCAGCCTTTTTCACAGGCAATCTCGCCATCGTACTAAGGGCAAAGAGTGGCAAGGGGCTCCTCCTACTAAGGCTGCTCAGACTTCAGGCATTCAAAAGTCTTCCTTCCCTGATAAACCAGTTGCTGTTTGACTGTCCGTCTCTTCCCAGCCTCATTCCTCTTTCTCTTCAACTTTCTCTTTCGCTTCCTGTTTGGCTTCAGATTATTCAGGATTCTTGGGTTCTGTCCATTATTTGCCAGGAGTATATCATGTGTGGAAGTCCCATCCCCCTTTCATGGACATTCCTCAGGAACAACTTCCTTTTTTCCCCAGAGGTTTTTCGAGACTTTTTGACTCCGGATGTACCTGTGTCCCAAAGGGGGAGGGGGGGGTTACTCCAGAATGATTCTACTGCCCAGAAAAGTGGGTTCTTGGAGACTAATTCTAGCTCTCTCATCTAAATATTTTTTGAAAGTGCCCTCCTTTCGAATGTTGTCCCTTCAGACTCTTTTTCCACTTTTGCTACCTCGGGCCTATATGGTGTCTCTGGATCTTAAGGATGGTATCTCTGGATCTCAAGGATGCCTATCTCCATATTCTGATTCATCCCCTTTTCAGGAAGTTTTTGCATTTCTCTGTTGCTCCCTGGCATTTTCAGTTCTCTGTTTTGCCCTTTGGCCTTTCTCCTGCCCCAAGGGTATTCACCAAATGTCTCGCTCTAGTGATTGCTTTTTGCTGGCTTCAGGAGATTCAAATACTTCCTTACTTGAATGACCTGCTGAGGCATCCTCTTCAGTGATCCTGTTGCAAAGTCTTCATTTTGCTATTTCCCTTCTTCAGAGCCCGGGATTCACAGTAAACTTTAAAATGTCTTCTCTGACTCCTTCTCAGGATCATGTCTTTCTGGGTTGCAGGATTCAGATGCTGCCAATGCTGGCATCCCTGCTTCCTCCATAGGCCTCAACTCTCATCTACTTTCAAACTCTTCTTCCTCTGGCCTCCATTACAGCCAGGGAGTTCCTGAGAGCTCTAGGTTTCATGGCATCCACCATTCCTGTGCTTCCTCTGATCAAAGTCAACAAGAGAAAATTTCATTGCTTTCTGAAGTCAGTTTGGCTTCAACATGCACATCCTCTAGACTTTGTAGTTCCTCTTCTTCCTTGTCTCAAGAAGGAGCTTCACTAGTGAATCCAGCAGTTGTCTATAAACCAAGGGCGCTCTTTTCATCCCCCTCTTCCCTCTCCGAAACTGTTCACAGACACTTCAGATGTGGGATGGTGAGCAGCTTTTGGCTCCCTGAAGGTACAGGAGGTGTGGTCACCTCTTCAGCAGAAGGAGTACATCAGTGTCAAAGAGATGAGAGCTCTTCTGATGGCTCTTCAAGCTTTTCATCCTCTCTTCTCTCCATGGCCTCTCAAGGTATTCACAGACAGTACCACAGTGATGTGGTATATAGATAAACAAGGAGGAACAAGATCCTACCTTCTCTGCCGGTTAGCACTTCTGGTATGGGATCTTGTTCTTCAGTATCAAGTGACTGTTCAGGCAGTATACATCTCTTCAGGTCAAAACATCGTGGCAGACACTCTGAGCAGGTCCTTAATTCAATTCCACAAACTGATGCTTCACATGGATGTTTCTGGGGTACTCCTCAAGTAGATCTATTTGCCTCCCCTCTGAACAGACACCTTTCTCTATTTTATGCCAGAGTCCCAGGTCCTCTGGTGTGGAAGGTGGATGCCCTCTCTTTTTCTTGGAAGAGGATGTTTCTTTACACATTCCCCACCTTTCATCTCATTCCAAACGTCCTGTTCAGAATTCAACAGGGTGCGCCCAAAATCTTGTTGGCGACTCCCTTTTGGCCGTAACTTAGCCAAGGGCAATCATCACAAGTTACTTCACAGGGTGGATCTACTCACACAAGGCAAGGGATCTCTCATCCATCCCCACCTGTCCACTCTTCACCTGACACAGTGAGTGATAGGATTTTGATTCCCCATAGATGCCTTTTTACTGAGGATGTGCTGATAGTCCTGCAGGAGGCCAGGAAGCTCACTGCTAGGGAGTCCTACTTATCCGAATGGTAGAGGCTTTCTGTTTGGTGTGTCTCTTGTAACCTGGACCCACATACTGTGGATATTCCTCTGGTTCTCTCTTATTTGTGTGAGTTGCTCAATGCTGGTTTGGCTTATTCATTTATTAAGGCCCACTTGTCAGCTCTCTCTGCTTGCCTGCCTTTATCTCCTCCTTCGGCTTCTAGAATTGAGGCTAAACAGTTCCTTAAAGGTATCCTTCATATGAGAGCACTCAAGAAGCCTGTTACTCCTCCCTGGGGTCTTAATTTTGTTGTGGAGAAGTTAATTCAGGCTTCTTTTGAGCCTGCTACTTCATCTTCCTTGCAGCATTGTTATTGGAAGACTCTTCTTTTGTTGGCCCTTATTTCTGCCAGATGGGTGTCTGAGCTTCAAGCCCTGTCCTCCTTTTTTATATTTCATAAGGAAAGAGTGTCTTTGTGTACTAATCCTTCTGTTATGCCTAGGGTGGTTAATGAGTTTTCACTTAATCAGTCCATTCATTTGCCTACTTTTTTCCCCTCTCTGCAGTCTGCCAGTGAGAGTGCTGCATACTTTGGACATGCATAGACAGCTCAGATTTTATTTGGCTAAGTCTAAGGCTATTAGAAAATCTGATCAGTGTTTGTTTATTTTCATCTTCTGTCCTTAGGATTAACTGTATCCAAGCAAACTATTTCTTCTTGGATTGTAAAGGCTATTTCTTTGTGTTATACTTTTCATGATAAGATCCTTCCTCCTTCTGTAAAAGCTCATTCTGCTAGAGTTGTGGCTTCTTCTGGTGCTTTTTTCAAGGGGTTGTATATTAATTCTATTCTTGAAGCAGCTACTTGGACTTCTGTGCATACTTTTACCAAGCACTATAAGTTGGATGGTTTCTCCAGAGCTAGAACTGGTTTTGCTAGGGCCATTCTTCATGGCTTCTTAGAGGGCTCTACTGCTCCTTCCTCCTCCCAAGTTTCTTCTTGAGCTTTGGCACTCTCCAATAGGTGAAGAATACCACATCCAGTGAGTGAAAGGACATAGTACAGTTGTGTAAAATCTTACCATAGCAATAGATGTCCTTTCCTTCACTGTTGCAGTATTCACTCCTTCCCACCTTCCCCTTGGTTCTTTTCCTTCCTGGATGTACTGGTACTTCCTGGGTTTCCTTAGACTGGTGTTCCTACTAGGGCAATCATTTCGGAGAATGGTATGCCCAGACGTCACCTTTATGCCCTACGCTATGCAAGGATTATACATGTGATGTTTGGCTTACTTAAAGCAACTGTAGGCTTTGGTATACTGGCTGGACATCGGTCTACTCATGAGAGGGAACTCCTTAGGTGAAGAATACTGCAGCAGTGAAGGGAAGGACATCTGCTGTTATGGTAAGGTTTTACAGAACTGTACTCTCCCACTTATCACCAATGAAATGGCTATTCAAAGTATAAATAAAAACATGATTACTGTGCAAGAATCAGAAACAAAATGAAAAAATGCAAATCTTGCACTACAAGCTGTTAATGATGTGGATTTAAACATCATGTGTGGTAGAAAATAAAATTCAAAAGTCATTTGGCAAAACATTTTACTTTGAAATGTGAAAAATGACAAACTAGACCGTTGCTCCTTGTGGTAGCAGTAAAAAGCTGCACAAAGAGTAAATAAAACTGGGCTTCAAAAATCACTTTAAGAAGATCAAAGTGGATGTTGAAAAGTAGTGACAAAAAGAAA
Source organism: Protopterus annectens (assembly GCF_019279795.1). Taxonomy (NCBI): domain Eukaryota; kingdom Metazoa; phylum Chordata; order Ceratodontiformes; family Protopteridae; genus Protopterus; species Protopterus annectens. Next base: position 458,303,041 of record NC_056737.1, on the reverse strand, counting down.
AAAAAGAAAAGAACATTATTCTGGCACCACGAAGTACACTGTATACTTAATTTAGGCCTATCTTGTCTAAACATTATGTCAAGGAGTCAAGACAGCATGTAGGCATCACTCTCAAGGCTTTTAGTAACACCATCTTTTCTGAAGGAAAGGGATGATCCGACATGTATCTCAACTTAGAGCTGCATAAATATTTAAAGTTGCAGTCACTGTTTCTGTGTATGTGACACCATATACGACTTCTTAAGTTATTGCAAAAAAGTCACTTTTCCTCTAAAGATTATGCAACCTCAGAGTTAAACTAATGAAGTTGAATAAGTGTGGGAGAGGACACAGCTCCCAAATGATAAATCAAGAGAGCCTGCCCCCCCCCCCCCAAAGCTATTTACATTTTGCAGCCTAAATTGTGTATTTGTTGTTTATTTTGAGAAGTAGCATTCAATTTTACTATTACAGACAAAGAAAAATGGATTAATGCCTTGAGCTGGCCTGATTCTGGTGTTATGCCTTTTGCTTTCCATGTTAGACTCTGGCTGCTTTGCGACCACAAATATAATAAAAAGGGTATTATAAATAACATTACATGTACCTGCATACAAAATGAATATATGTGCATGAGTGTATGTGTCTGTGTATGATAGAGAAACGTAGGTATGTCTGTACACCACATACAGGTACTTAAATCCATGCAGCCACAGACCCTTTTCCTATTTTTGCACATGGGATTGGAGTGGCACTTCAACAGTGACAATCTAGAGCCAAGTTTCACAGCGCAGGGTGGCTAGGTCTGCCATGGCTGTTCTTCCATACCACACACTCTTGCCTGTAGCCAATACTGCACGTCTTTTGAATGTGGGAGGAAAACAGAGCACCTAGTGGAAACCCACACAAACACAGGGAGGACATGCAAACTCTGCACAGAAGGCACTCCAGCTAAGAATCGAACTGGAGAACCTCTTGCTGTGAGGTGACAGTGCTATCTACAGGTACTTTTACACATGCATCATTTTTTGTAGGTCTGGTTGTGTGTTTGGGGGTGCTGTGTACATATGTGTGTGGGTGTATGTTTGTGTATTTGTTTGTTTGTGGATAAGAGTAGACCACACAAGTTTTTTATGCTGCTTCTTTCTGTGTTGGGCCCTAGCCTACCTGTGACCACATATAGAGTAAAAATAGTTGTTGGAAATAATATTATGTATCCATGCATACAAATATATTGTGTGTGTTATGTATGTGAGAAAGCATTTACATGACAACACACCACACACATTTACTGACATATACATGTAGAATTTTTAGTAGCACTTGTGTTTGGGAGTGCTGTGTGTGTATGTGGGTAGGTGTCATATTTGTAATTTTGCTATGGGAAACTGAAAACACAAAATATTACTGCAGAAAAAAGAAAAGAATAAATAAGTTGCTGCCACCATATTGAAGAGTGTTGAACAGGAAGGTGCACAGTGCCAGCGGAGGAGAAGTGCAAGTAATAGATCAGGAGAGCAGCATAAGGAGAAGTAACAGTAATAACGGGCAAATCTGAGATTTTCTTTGTTTCAGCTTAGCTGCTTCTTCAGGAAAAGAAGGTCCGGCAGCAGCAGAGCTGCAAAAGGAAAAAAACATATTTCTTTTGGGGTTTGGGTGTTTTTGCAGTTTGCTTTTTTTTTCTTGAACAGAGCAAATTACTAAGAGTAGCAGAGTGTTGCAGAAGGAACAAAAACTGTGAGTATGGGTATGTTTGTATGTTGGAGGTTGTAAATAAATAACCAAGTGTCCTTATAGAATGGACAGATAACAGGGTAGGCATGTCTCCACCTTGTTCTGTCAAGGCACTAGCTTTGACATCTCACATTATGTAACATTACGTCTGCTGATGAAGAATTTGCTTTAACAAGTTAATTTTATTTTATTTATTTATTTTACATTTGTTGAACGGGAAAATCTGACTGGATGTATGTCCATTTTCAGCGGAGACCAGGGGAGGAAAGCTCCACAGTTAAATATAAGGTGTATACAGAAGCATTCAAATTTGCATAGATAATACCAAACTTAACACTGACTAGTAACATAGCATTCAAGCTTAATTCAAATTTACATAGATAGTATCAAACTTAACACTGACTAGTAGTATAGCAATGAAGCTTAAGATTTAACATTTACATTGACTGAACACATTTTTCACAGTTTTAGGTTGAGATATTACACAATGGTGAACATTGTTAGTAGGGGTTGCATTTTTTTGCTTTATACAGTTGAGTTGTGAGCAAGTTAGTCATAGTAGGGAGTATAGCAGCAAAGATTAGACATAGTAGGGAGTATAGTAGCAGGAGAAGAGACAGAGAAGGAAAATCGGATAACAGGTTAAGTAAGAAAAGCAGAAGGCGTAAGTATCTTAAGTATAAAGTAAGAGTAGAGGTGTAAACAGAAAAGTAAAGTTTAGCGGATAGATAAGTATCCTAGCAGTGACATATGGGTATTGGGGTTAGAATTAGAGGTGGAACTGAAAGGAAGCTAGAGAAGTTGCATTCGTTTGTTGATAAGGTTGAAGTCAGAGTGCAAGAGTACGTGGAGAGGGTGGGGGTGGGGGTCAGCCAGGTGGGGAACATGTGCATATCCATGTGCACTTTAGGTGCTCTTTCAGGAGTCTTTTAAATGCAACCTTTGAGCCTGCTGAGGTAATAGCAGTAGGTAGGGCATTCCAAATTTTGCCTATGTAGTTGGAGAAGAGGGAGTCTCTTACCCAAGGTCATAGCTTTTTCATGGTGTGTATGAAAAATGCGATATGCATTCTGAATATTTTCTGAGATGCTTTAGGAGAACAATTAAACACACACAAAATATCTTTGCTGAGTTGTTGTTGTCGTCTTTCGGCTTTTCCCGGTTAGGGGTTGCCACAGCGGAACTCTGGTCCGCTAATGATTGGCAGTAGATTTTCACGAACGCTGAGGTGCCAGCTTGACGTCCAACCTTCAACGAAGTCACGCCCATTTACGCATGCCTTTTGAACGCCCACCCAACCGCGGGGAGGACATGCAGACTCCACACAGAAAGCACTCCCCGCACTCCAGCTGAGAGTGTGGGGAGTGCCTTCTGTGTGGAATCTGCATGTCCTCCCCACGGTTGGGTGGGCGTTCGAAAGACACGCGTAAATGGGCGTGACTTCATTATCTTTGCTGAGGATGAGACAAAATCCCCCCACCTTGTGCAGCTCCAGCAGTATCGGGTGTATGGTACACTTTAAGCAGGGAAAGTCTTTTTACCATTTATTATTTGCAAGGACTGTATAAACAACTAGAAAAAAAATAAAATGCTTTGTGGATGTTGAAATGGATATTAGAGGAGTTGCTGTAGCAAATTAAGTAATTATATCCATGATATGGGTGTAGTGGGACACTAAAAATAGGGGTCCCTCATGCCAATACTTCTTAATTTATATATGTATTTGTTTATTTGTTGACCAGGATAGTCCAACTGAGCTAAAGCCCTTTTTCATCGGAGGCCCGGGGAGAAAAGCTCCACAGTAAAATACAAGTTAGTAAATATAATAGTATGATATTCAAACATTACAGATATAAAACATTATGACACGTCTATTTTACAGAGGTTTCATATGAGTAAAGGTACAGAGAGCAATATAAATGCAGCCTTGTCACATGATTTAAATATAGAAAATTATATAAACAGTAGCAAACAGAGTGGAAGGAAACAATCCTATTAGTAAAAGGGAGTTAGATAAATAAGGTAGACTGCTGTTAGTATTGGAGATTTAATGAAATGTGAATATGTTCTATAGGAAACTAAGGTAGGGAAATAGGATTAGAGATTAGGTAATTAGTAAGTGGTCAAGATGAAAGGAGAAGGTTATGTGAGAAGGGAGGTTAGGTGAAGGGGAAAGAGGAGCAGAATAAAGAATGAGTTGAGCTAAATGAGAATTGATAAGGTAGGAAATGAGAGAATGTATGAAAAGGAGACTGAGGGAGGGGTAGGGTAGAGGGTAAAGAATTCAGGGAGGATTTTTACAATGACATGTCCAAGTAGTATTTAAGTAATCTTTTAGAGCCTTCTTGAATTCGAGTCTGGTTTATTTCGCTTAGGGTTATGGGAAGCTTGTTCCATGACAGGACAGATAAGTAGCTATAAAGTTTTTGTCCAGCAGATCTTTTGGGTTTATAAATTTCTAGGTGAAACTGATCAGAACTCCTAAGAGTTCTAGGTGGGGTACAGAGGGAGGCTAAAGAGATGTCTGGGCAGGAGAAGGGTTTGTACAGGATGGAATTGATGGTAGTAAGTTGCGAAAGTAAAGCTAATGAGAGAATTCTAATCAGTTTAGTGTCTTGAGAGCAAGACAGTGATGAGATTTAGATGGCTGGTTTGAAACAAATCTAGCTACTTTATTATATGTCATTTCAAGTGTAGTGAGGAGATTGAATTGTAAATTAGTTAAGATTTGTGAACTATAGAAGAGATTAGAGAGGAGGTAAGTGTGGGCAAGTGTCAGTCGTGACTCTTTTGATAGGAAATTTTTATTTCTATATAGTAAGCCTAATTTTTGATGGGTTTTCTTGATACACTGGAACACATGAAGGTCAAATTTAAGTTGGTTGTATATGATGACACCGAGAAGTTTAGTATGGGTTTAGACCTTAATGATTGTGTTCTTAAGGGATATAGTAGTGAAAGCGGATTTGTGGTGGAACAGTGATTTGGGGAGGAAACGTAGAAGTTTAGTTTTTTTGGGGTTCAGTATAAGTTGATTATTAGAGAGCTATTTCTCAGTAAGGTATGTAGGTCAGAGAAGGTATCAGAAGGGGTGATGACTGTGGTGTCATCAGCATACTGTATAAAGGATGATTGTGGACAGGAGGTGTAAAGGTGATTTATAAAAATGTTAAAAAGTAAGAGACCAAGTACTGATCCATGAGGGACTCCTATCTTAATGGGGAGGAAGGGGGGAAGAGAGAGGATAGCCATTTAAACAGCTTGTCTGTTGGATAGATAGCTTTGGAACCAGGAAATAACAATAGTCGGAATATTAAGGTGAGAGAGAGAGTATCGAAAGCTTTGGAGAGATATGGAAAGAGAGAGGATACCAGCTTGTTATTGTCACTCGGTAGAGAGTGCATGCAGGCGATAAAGGCTGTTGTGGTGAGGACAGAAGCCATGTTGTGTAGGTGAGAGAAGGATTTTTTTGGATGAGATAGTCTAAGATTAGTTTATGAATGCATTTTTCAAGAATTTTTGAGAGGAGGTAGTGTTGTTGTTGGCTGATGGAAAGTTCAGTACAGTTTCCACCTTTGTGGAGGGTATTGTAAAGAATTGTTTCCACAGAGAGGGGACTGTGCATTCACTTATTGAACATTACTACAGTTGTCACATAACCCTGTGTTCCCTTTGTAGAGTACCACCTTCTGCATTGTTTTATTTTAGGGGCTAGTTAGGCAAGTGTAAAAAAAGAAATCATGGGTGGACTATTATGATGTCCTTTCTTATTACTGTTTCAGTATTCTTTACTCCTGAGATATCCTGCCAAGGGTAGCCTAACATCCGACCAGTATACCAAAACGTTTACAACTTCCAGGCACCGTACTTCAGACATATGTCCTATGTGCAAGGCATAAGGTACATATGTGAAGTATGGATGCCTAATCCTCAGAATGTCTGAGTTAGAATGCTACCTCTGAAGTCAGTCTGTATGCCATGCACTGAGCTGATCATTCTACTGAGCCTTCTAAAGATAAGTGGCCCATTGGGCTTCATTCCTTCTCATACATTGTTTTCATGTCATCCAGGAAGGGAAAATGTGAGTGTAGGAGGCAAATTCCCCATAAAGACATACACAAGAAGTGGCCTTTTTGTTTGGGTGCTATGGCCAATCACACTCAATATTATATTTGTCAGATGTTTGGCCTTAACGCAGTCTGCAGCCATCTGTTGTGTCTTTCAATTTATTTGTAAAACCAGCATCTGAAGCTTTTGTTTCAGGATACCGTGGCTGGATCCACCCACCCCAAAGTTCAGCTGTCATTTAAGAAAAAAGCTAAGAAAGCATGAACTGAACCTGCTGCTGTCCAGCTTCTAATTGACATCTCTCTCTGCTGTGATCCAGTTGGAGGTCGACACGGACCTATCTTCTTGCACATCTGCCATGACTGTGCATATGTCTGATACAGATGTAGAGGGGGAACCACAGCTGATTACATCTGAAGGGCCTAGGGGAATTCCCCAAATTTTAATTAGGGAAGAGGTGCTGGGTACCCTCATCAAATATAGGCAGGGGTCTGAACCTCACAGATTTGTTAAAGAAGATGTCCCTTTAAAAAAGAAACAGAAAATCGAACGTAGCTATTTTGGCTAAGGATTCTCACAAAGAGTAGAAGGACTTTACCCAAGGGCTGTTTAATGCTCTTATGGCCCTGAAGTCCCAACAAGATTTGCTTGTCCCTGCTTCTGCTCCCCGGTCCTCCACTTCTTCTAAGAGGCCAAAGGATTCTTATTCTTCTGATGGAGAGTTGGATTCTGGGAAGACGACTTAGCATCCGTAGCTGCTAAATTTGCAGCAAATGACCCTTTCAGAACCCATCAACTTATGTCACTAATAAGCCTAAATTGGTTAGCACTACCCAATCAACTAACATCTCCACAGCTTCTTACCACCTATAAAGTTATCTGGAATCCATCTGCCTGTCCTGAAGTAAATAACATACTACACAGCTATGTTCTAGTTGGTCAGTATGAGCCAGTGGCCAAAACCTCCTGTCTGTCCACAAACAAATCAAATTTGCTGGCAATTGACTGTACTCATACCGTGTTGCTAAGGCCTGGAACTCCTTATCTTTATCCATCAGGTCAATACCCTCCCTCCATCCCACCCTGGCTGTATTCTTTCTGTGCATCAGGATAAACTATATCCCTAAATGTGGAGAAATACCTGTTCATAACTTCCATCGCCTTACTCTCCCTTCTTCACTCACTTCCTTCTGTCAATTTCTCTCCCCCTGGCTTTCTCTCTAAATACACCATAAGCATGCTTTTCTCTCACTTTGTATTGCAATTCCTGTTTATATTATATTAACTTGCCTTTAATTTGTCTGTAAACTGGCTAAAATGTCTCTTAAATTATTGTCCTTTTAACTTTTATTTATTTTTAACCAATGCTTTCATATTATGTTTAATTTGGTATAATTATTTAAACTGCATTTTATTTTTCTATTATTTTTAAAGACTGTAAAATTATTATTCTTAAAATGTTTTGTAATACTTTTCTTCCCGAGCCTCTACTGAAAATTGGCTCCTACCCAGTCAGACTTTCCCAATAATCAAAGGTCAGTAAGTAAATAAATATTGTATTTATTATACATTTGTTTACCGTGAAAGTCTGACTGGACACATGTCCTTTTTCAGAGGAGGCCTGGGGAGAAAAGCTCCACAATGAACATCAGAAATACAGTATATCAGTAGTATACATAGGGCAGAGAAATTAAAATACTAGCTTAGCCACACTTTGGAAAGCAGATATACATAAAGATTAATTAATGGATTACTGAATTTAGATAATACACGATAGGTTTTACCAAAATCAGTAAGAGTAAAAAAATGAAACAATAAGTAGAGAGACATTACATCATTATACATTTCTGTGTAAATAAATAGAGAGACCAGTATGCCATTACACAATTAATTAATATAGTTTACAAAGAAATTGAAATGTCTAGTCTTGTATAAATATTCCTCTCCACTGCTCTGGGGTCTGACGAGGAAGATTCTCTGTCCCCTGGCTCTCCTTTTGAAGAATTATCTTTTGGGGATATGGTGGTCCAGATGATAGAACACTTTAAGGGGACTGCTGTCAGGTTTCTGATGTTTCAAAGAGATATCTCCTGCAGCTGAACTCACCCAGCCCGTCTGCAGTCCCTCCTGTCTTAGCTAACCTTTTAGATGCATTTAAAGTAGCTTCTTAGACTCCTTTCTCTCAACCTCTAGCCCCTAAGAAGCCAAGACATATTTTGATTTAAATTCTCTCTTAGACACTCAGAATTGTTCTAGCTTTGCTGCTTCAGAATTGTTTAAAACCTTTCAGGATAAGGGCAAGGTGAATCTTCTTTTGGCCATAAGCAGCCTAGAAAAACACACTGAAGAGTTCTAGAGGCCAAATACCTTCCTTTCATAGGTTCATACTAGGCTATAGGCCAAATACCTTCCTTTCATAGGTTCATACTAGGCTATCTGCCCTAGGGCATTTATAAGCCTAGCCAGAGTGTGTTTGGCTTTTGCCACCCATTTTAAATTAATTTTGCTATGCCCTTTTTCGAGGTTAGTATACTGTGCCTCTGTCTAACAGTGACACAGAAGTGATACCCGGGGTAAACCTACGATCTCCCATCCACTCATCAAGATTCCTCTTGAAGAGAGTCAATGAGGGACTCTGCCTAACCTGGACTGGGATTTTATTCCAGAGTGAAGGGAGCCTCTGGGTTATGAATCTGTCCCTCCAGCATGTCCTATTTATTTCAGTGCTGAGGTTCAAGTCTCTGGAGCGCGTAGCTCGATGGGATTTGGATTTTCTGAGGTGCAGCATGTCCATTAATTCCAAGTTGGACATGGCTTTATACGTCAGGCACAGATCGCCTCTGAGCAGGCGGTATGCCGCGGAGTAGAGCTGGAGTTTCTTTAACTGGGCAGCATATGGCATCTGTTTGAGCCCTTTGATCCTCTTGGTGAGGTACTTTTGGGGTTTTTCCAGTTGCTGCAGGTGTCCTGTAAGGTACATCCCAAAAGGGGCATTGTACTCCATTATGGGCCTCATGAGAGATGAGTAAAGAGGCACGATGACCTCCCCTGATCTAGATGTGAATCCCTTCATGATTAGGTGGGCTATATAAAATGTTTTTCTAACCACTTTGGCCACGTGGTTGTCAAATGAGAGATTGCTATCAACTTGGGTCCCCAGGTCCCTAATTACTTCTTCTGTACTTAATGGATTACCACCTATGTGGTAATTTGTGGGCATTTTGTTTTTGCCAAAGGGTTGACTATACACTTTTTGGCATTTAGCTTGAGGCCATGGCTCTGGCACCAGTTGTCTGTTTCTATGAGGCCCTTTTGGAGGATGCTTGTGTCGGCTGGAGAGTCGATTATGGCGCCCAGTTTGCAGTCATCTGCGAACTTGGTCAGCCACAGTCCTTCTGTGTTGGCCTGTACCTCCGAGAAATATATACCGAACAAGAGAAGTCCCAGGACTGAGCCTTGTGGGATGCCACTTGTAACTGGTTTGGAGTCTGACATGGCTCCAGCAATTCTAATCTTGTGGGTTCTGTCCTTGAGCCAGTTTGCAACCCATCTAGTGACATAGGGGTTTATATTTAAGCTGGTGAGCTTATCTATAATGCCCGAGTGGGGTATTGTATCGAAGGCTTTTGCGAGGTCCAGGTAGGCTGTGTGGGCCACCTTCCCCTCGTCAATGGCCTTGGTGACTGTTTCAAAGAAATCGACCAGGTTTAAGAGGCAGGATCTGCCCTTAACAAAGCCGAACTGGGTAGGATCCAGTTTCTGTAAGTCCCCAATATCTTTATTTATGAGGTCCATGATGATCCTTTCCATAGCTTTGCAGACCAAGCTAGTCAGGCTTATGGGACGATAGTTTCCAGGATCCGTTGAGGCACCACCTTTGTGGAGAGGGACCACTGTTGCTGTACGCCACTCTTTGGGTACATATCCTGTAGTAAGGCTGAGATTGAACAGTAGTTTTATGTTTGGGTTTAGCTCTTCTTGGAGTTCATGTAGGACGCAGCCCGGGACACCGTCTGGTCCCATTGATGCTGTGTTTTTTGCTTTGGAGAGGGCGGCTTTTACCTGAGCATCTGAGATGTCAGGGGGGCAGCACTCTGCTGGGATAGATATTTGCCCTTTTGATGGGGAGGGGGGGAGAAGTTTGCGCTGAACCTGTCAGCTAGGATGTTGGCAGAGTCTGTGGGTTCAGTGTATTTTTTGTCATTTTGGACTAATTCTCGGCATAACTGGGAATTCCCACCCAGGTTCCTAACATAACTAAAGAAAGCCTTGTGGATTATCCTTAGTGTCCTGTGCAGTTTTTCTCTCGAAGCTGGCCTTAGACGATTTTATGAGTGCCCGTAGTTTTTTGCTAATACTGATCAGAGATGCCTTCCCTTTTTGGGATTTTGCTCTATCATGTAGTAGCTTCCTCCTTCTGTTGTATAGTTTGTTTATGGCTGGGGTCCTCCAGACAGGACGTCTGCCTTTGGAGGATTGGGTCTTGGTTTTATTTGGGATTGCATGATCCATGCATTCCTGAAGGTGTTCATAGAATGCGTTTTTAAAGGATTCTGCGGTCTGGGCCATATTTTCCACAGGCCCGGGGGCTTTGAAGGATTCCACCTCGGTTTTGAGGAGTGTGAAATTTGCTTTAGAGAAGTTTTTCACTGTGGTTTTCTGGGCAGGGAGTGGGGTTGGGATGTGAATATCCAGTGAGATTAGTTTATGGTCTGATCTTACCAGTGAGGGATACACTTCTGGTCTGGAGTATAGAGTCCCCATGTTGGTGATGATCAGGTCCAGTATGTTTTCCCCTCTTGTGGGAGTGGTAACAAGTTGTTCCATAACATTTGAGTTTATAAATTCTAGGAACCTTTGGGCTAGGGTGTTGGAGCTAGAGTAATGCTCCCAGTCTATGTTTGGGTAGTTGAAGTCGCCCAATATAATGGTGTTTGGAGAGACCTTCATATTTTCCAGTGTTCTCAGGAAGGCCGAGTGGGGTTCCTGGGTTTGGGAGGGTGGTCTGTAGCAGGCTATAAACTGGAAGGCAGTTTTACCCACTGTTAGTTGCGCATGGATAGTCTCTGATGCTTCGTGCTGTGCCACCAACCGGGAGGTGTGGGTATCTTTGACGAGTATTGATACTCCCCCTCCTTTTGTGGTTCGGTCCAAGTTTTGAGACCGTAAAGCATGGTATGAGGTACTGGTAGTGCTGGGGTGCTCTCGGGAGCCTTGAACCAGGTTTCTGTTACTGCACAGATATCGATGTTCTCCATGCTAAGGAGAGTTTCGAGTGCGTGCATCTTGAGGTTTAGACTTCTGGCGTTGAGTAGCATTACTCTTAGTTTCTTATCCCTTGTGATACCTATGGAGGTGGGTTTGTCTTTTGAGCCTTGCCTAAAAAAGGCACTATGGGGGTAGCAAGAGCCTTTGCCAATATCCGTAAGCCCAGGGGTGACAGGTGCAAGCCGTCCCTAGCGAAGCATCGTGGCTTGTCGAGCATGTCATCCCAGGCTGACAGGCATTGGATCCCCTTTGAATGACACCAATACTTAAGCCAATTGTTGAAATTGATCATCTTGTCTTCATATTGTGGCATCATTCTTGGTGAGGGTAAGATGCTACTCAAGGTCAGGGTCATACCGGCAGCTATTTCCTGACAAGTCTGCCTCTCTCTTAACTCCAGCCTCTCCTTCCCATTGGCCAGATTGCTCTGTCCTGCTGACTAAGCCTTTATTTTTCTGTTTGGCAGCATAACCACAGATGCCTGGGTTTCTTCCATCATCCATAATGGTTATTGTATGGTTTGGAAGTTTCTTCCTCCATTTTCCGGCCTTCTTCTTCCCAGTATCCTAATTTTCCTTTCATTCTACAAGGTTTGGTGGAACAGGGAACCATACAACCTATTCTTTTGTCTCAGCAGGGAACAGGTTTTTATTTCAGAATATTTGTGGTTCCCAGGAAGGAGGGATTGTGGAGGCACACTCTCTAGACCTATCTTTTCCCAGCATCTTTCTCAAGTGTCTTTCCTTCAGGATGTTGTCTTTTCAGACACTTTTCCCCTCATTTGCTTCATCAAGCTTTTCTGGTATCTCTGGATTTTAAGGACGCTTGCCTCCATATACCTATTCACAGTTTCTTCCGGAAGTTTTTATGTTTCTCAGTTTCTTCCTGTCATTATCTGTTCTCTGCTTTGCTTTACGGTCTTTCTTCAGTTCCGTGGGTGTTTATCAAATACCTGGCCCTTGTGGGTAGCTTTCTGCAGACTTCAGGGAATTGAGATATTCCCTTATTTAGAGTAACCTTTAATTTAAGCCCCCCTTGCAACAGCTACTGCTTCAAAATCTACTCTTCAGTATGCTTTTTCTGCACAGTTTGGGATTCACTCCCAGTCTCAAAAAGTCTGTGTTAACTACTTCTCAGGACCAACTGTTTTTGGGTTGCAGTATTCAGACCATCCCAGTGTTGACTTGTCTTCCACCCCCCCCCCACCCCCACCCCCAGGTTCCATTTTTGACTGCTTATTTTCGGTATGTTCTTCTTCCTCCAGCCCTTTCTGCAGGGGAATTTCTCCAAGTCCTGAGGTACATTTCAGCTACCATTCTGGTGGTTCCTTTTGCCATACTCCACATGAGGAAATTTCAGTGGGATCTCAGGACTGTTTGGCCCCAGCACTGCTACCTCTGGAATATCTGGTCCCTCTCTTACTTTGTCTCAAGCTTGAGCTCTGTTGGTGGCCCTAAAAACAAAGGTAACAGAAGTGAATACTTTTTTCCCCTAAATCCAGGTCTGCTTTTCCAGGTTCCTCTCATCTCATGAGCTGTACACAGATACTTCCAGTCATGGTTGGGGAGCTACCCCAACAACCTGAAAGTCCAGGATCTTTGGTCCCATAAACAGATGCCCGATCATTTCATTAACAAAGAGACCACTCCTAGCTCTGCAGGCCTTTCACTCCCTCGGGTTCCAGGTCCTCTAAAGATGTTTTGCAGATAATACCACAGTCATGTGGTGCATGAACAACCAAGGGACCACAAAATTGTACCTTCTTTGCAGGCTGGCTATTCAAGCTTCAGATTTTGCAGTCTGCTGTCAATTGGTTCTTCAGGATTTTACATCCCTTCAGAGCACAATCTAATGTCCCACTCTTTGAGCAGGTTTATGGCACATCCTCGCGAATAGATGCTTCACAAGGATGTGTTTGTGGACATTGTACACCAGTGGGGTTCTCCCCAGGTAGATCTTTTTTGCTTCCCATCTGAACAGATTGTTTGCCCTGTTCTGTTCTAGATTGCCAAGTCCTGTGGCCTGGAGAGTGGATACCATGTCTTTTTCTTGGAAGAGGATATTCCTGTGTGCCTATCTACCTTTTCTTGTACTTCAAAGGGTCCTGTACAAGATCATGTGGGACACAGCCAAAACCTTGCTGGTGACCCCCTTTTGGCATAGATGGCACTGGTTCTTCCTTCTGTTTTCACCTGGCCAAGGGCAATCTTCACAAGTTATCTCACAGGATGGATCTTACACGAGACAAGGGATCCCTCGTTTACCTTCAATTGTCCACACTTCGGCTTACAGTTTGGGTGGTAGGGTTTTGGTTCCTTTCAGGCACCAATTTTCTAAGGATGTGCTTCAGGTTTTGTAGGAGGCCAGAAAACCCAGTACTAATAAATGGAATATATTTTGTGTGGTGTCTCTAGTGTGACCTGGACTTTTTTGTGGGGTTCCTTATGGTCCTGTCTTATTTGTATGAGTTGCTCAGTGCTGGTTTGGCATATTCCTGTGTTAAAATTCATTTATCAGTCATTCCTGCCTATCTGCCTCAGAGTTCACCTTTGGCTTCTAGTTTTGAAGTCAAACAATTTTTGAAAGGTGTCTTTCATATCAGTCTCCAAAATGCCTTTTCTTCCTTCTTGGGACCTTAATTTTGTTCTTGAAAAAATTTACTTAGTCCCCTTTTGAGCCTGTCATTTCTTCTTCCATGCAACATTGTACTTTGAAGACTGTCTTGTTGGTGGCTGTTACTTTGGCAAGAGGGTCTCTGAAGTTCAAGCTCTTGTGGCTGTTCCTCCTTTTTTGTTTTTTCAAAAGGACAGGTTGTCTCTTTGTACCAATCCTTCTTTATGCCCAGGGTGGTTAATGATTTGTCCATGAATCAGTCCTTTCATCTTCCTTCCTTTTTTCCTTCTCCACAAACTTCTAGTTAGAGGGTACTACACACATTGGGTTTACATAGCCAGCTCAGATATTACTTGTGTAAGACAAAACACATCAGGAAATTTGAACAACGTTTTGTTTCCTTTCATGCTAGGAAATTGGGTTTGGCAGTGTCTAAGTAAACCATCTCATCCTGATTTCCAAGGCCATTTCTTTTTGTTGTTCTTATGGCAAGCAGCTGTACTCTTCTGTTTTGGGGGATTCAACCAGGGCGGTAGCTTCTTCTGCTGCTTTTTTCAAGGGTCTGTATACTAGATCCATCTTGGAAGCTGCTACTTGATCTTCTGCCCACACTTTTACCAAACATTACAAGTTGAATGTTATTTCCAGAGCCAGGGCAGGATTTGCCAGGGCTATCCTTCATGGGTTTGTAGAGGGATCTTCTCTGCCTTCCTCCTCCCATACTTTCCAGTAGCTTTTGTACTCTCCCAAGAGAAAAAAATACTGCAACAGTGGCGAGGACATAGTACAGTTGTGTAGGATCTTACCATAACAATAGATTTCCTACTTCTCACTGTTGCAGTATTCTGCTTCTCCCTCCTGCCCCCATTACTTTCTGTTGCCCTACTTCTGTCCAGGGGTCCCTTTTCCATTCTTATCTCCTTCTGTTTCCCTTTCTGGATGGGCATGATATTGCTTTCTTTGAGGTTGCTCTGGTTCTTCTGGGGTGCTTCACTGTGTCTTTATGTCACATTTGTACCTTACACCTTGCACATAGGACATGCATCTGACTTACGACGTCTGGAAGGTGTAAAGGCTTTTGGTATACTGGCTAGTTGTTGGTCTATCCTCATCAGGATATCCCAACAGTAAAGAATATTGCAACATTGAGAAGTAGGACATCTACTGTTATGACAAGGTCTTACATGAATGTACTTTTTGGCTTGTTGCTATGATAAAATAAATTAGTATGTCATGGTTCTTTCAGAAATAGGGAAAAGGCGTGACACTGGCATTATTTCACTGCTGCATTTAAAGTGATTTTCTAACCACAGCATGTGGTGAAAAAACTGCTGAACAGTATCTTTAACCATTAGAGAACTCTCATGTCTCCAGTTCGGAGGAGAAAAAAAACTTTTATTAAAAATCCTGTTTTTCATAAGTGACATCACTGAGGAAAACAGTAAACGTTAACCTTAGTGGCATCAGTGTAGTAAGAATGTACGTTGTGTTTGTAGACATTAATGGGAACACCACTGCACTTGTGCAAAGGTGTTAGGAAGAACTACATTTATTTGGGGAGTGGTTTAATAGTTTGTTTTTTTTTAATAAAAAGTAAACAGTCCACATAAATAAGGAGACAATTGAAAAAAACATGCATTGCTGGCACTTGACTCATCAAATGCCAGAATTCATTTATTAACCTCAGAAAATCACTTTAAGGTCAGTTCTTGCCACTTCTGTTTACTATAGTTATTTGACTACATAAAGAACTAGAAAATTAAATATCTACAAAAGGAAAAGACTGCAAGTTGGCAAAATCTTTTTGGTGGGATTTAACTTTTTTTATTTATTTATTTAGTTGTTTGCATTTGTTAACCGGGTTGGTCCAGCTGGGTAAGAATTACCCTTTTTCAGTGGAGACCCGAGGGGAAAAGCCCCAAACAGACATACAAATACATACGAATAGAGACAAATTAACAATATTACAGAGGAAAACAATATTATGGGTACAATGGATAAGAAAAACAAACAATGAAAGTCTGAGAATAAATTAAATTGTATATACAATATCTCTCAGGATGCAGAATGCAGGCCAGGGCTTCCCTAGGGCAGTGCTGTTGCTAGTGTATCTTAAACAAGATCCCTGTTTTTCCACCATGTATGACGAAGAATATGAAGAAAAAATACAGTGTGGATAGTGAAATATTTGTGAGGCTGGAGTGGGGAAGAGGAAGGCTTGCCTTAAAAATGCTATACATTTGCATTGCATGTATTACAAGTCATTGTATAAACAAAATGTAGGGCAGCTTTCCTCCTCCACTATATTGCTTCTAGTCACGTGATCATTGTACTACAGGCAGCATCCCCCCATTCCAGATTATTTAGTTGTAAAGGCTTCATGAAGAGAGAGAAAAGTGGATCATACGGGTGGTGAATATTTCATAGGGCTTCCTTAGCAAATTGAATAAATACATACATGAGATGCTTGAAAAAAACAAAGATTCAGGTCCTCCTCCCCACTGCAGTGCCACTGACATCAAATGACTATTACCATTAGCAGTTCTCTTCCACTGTGTGTAATTGTGGTACATGCATACAAATAGAAAAAAAAATGGAACAAGACTATGCAGATGACAAGACACTATATGGAGGCCTGCTTCTGCAAATTCAGTAAATACACACAATACCCTTGCCGGAAAGTAAAAGGCAGCAGGACATCCTCCACACCATGCAGCTGTACTGATGTTATTTAACCACGTTTCACATTATCATACAAGAGTATCAGTTTTCTTAGTCATTCATCCAGTGGCCAGTAACAGAAATTCTGAAAATAGAAAAAAAATCACAGCTGGCGATCAGCACAAGGGGTATTGTCATGAAGAAAGTGTCTGCCAATAGGGATACTGATTGAGCAACAGAAAACCCATTCCAGCCTGTTAAATCTGCTGATGTTGGACTGCTTCCAGCAGCTCTTGACTTTGGGGGTCATTCTTCCCCACTTAGAGAGAGATTAACCCTTCCTTCCAGTCTGGGAAGGATTCTCAGAGCAGTTATTTCTTTGAGGGAACTAGGGACATGTTTCCAAATTCCTGTAGTAGTAGTTTGGAAGGAGGGCACATAAGGTTGATGAAGCTGTGGTGCAGATGTGCCACTTTCCTATTGTTGCAATTCACTCTACAAGGGAGAACTACCTAGCAAACATTGGCAAGTTAGTCTTGGATTCACCCAGATCTTGCAGAAAGTATTCAGCAATTAGGGTCATTGACAATAGATCCACTGATGGAAGAAATGTCCTCTGTAATTTCTGCTTCTGCAGGCAGAACACAGAGCCAGACACTTCTCTTTGCACTACTGTGGTTTCTGCTCCTGTGCTGTCCCCCTTCCAGAGGTTGTCACGCCTTTTGGCAACAATTCAGAATAGATTCAATGTATGATCATAATGTGTTTTTCCAAAAGATCTTGGCTTTAAGTCTGGAGAATCCTGGTAGGATTGGTCCTTGTTAGTGATTTCCATTAGCCCTTCCTCCCCTGAAATGATGCTTCTCAGGGTATAGTTGCTCAAATAGAGCCAGATGCCACTTCTGGTCTTTTGGAAGGTGTGTCCAAGATTTTGACTGCAGATTTAATATATTCTGAATTTATCTATTACAGTGTGTAATGGGTTCCTTTTTTGTGTAGGCGTATGAGCCAAGTATATAACTGTTTTCGCTGATATTCAGACATGAATTTAAACATTTTTTTGTCTTGGGTGTGATTTACTGTATATTGAAAGTATGTCTGTCTTTGTGACCTTCTGTAATCTGGTGTACATTAAACTTGTGCTCCAGCTTTGACGAAGTAGGCTCTTTCTGGAAGTTGTTCTGTACTTGAGACTCTTACTAACAGTCTAGCAGGCTTGCATTTAGGAGACTTTTTTTTAATTCCTGTCAGCCAACCTCCTTGGCGCCCCTTGGGTTTGCATCCTCAAAAGTCTTATTACTTTGCCACAACTGCAAATGTTCATGTGTAAAGAGGATAACATTTAACTCTCTCATGAAACATTGGATTTCCACATGAAGCAGTCATCACAGCTTATTAAAGATGGTTTGTTAAGCTTCCATGCACTGGTCTTTCCATCTTTGCTTTCTTCATCAGAGGTGTATAACAAGGGTAAGCAGTTGCACCACTTTGAGTGTACACTGGCAGCCCTGATTTTCCTTTGTGAGAATGCTGGATATCCACAGATCAAGACAATTGTTTTTCATGTGCTTTAAACAGAAAAAGGAAATTCATTAAATAAACAGACATTAATTTAGTTTGCTAATTCTTTTCTGTTCTCAAGAACTATGTTGAATTCTTTCTAAAGCAGTGAAAGAAAATTAAGCTGTAGATGTAGCTGTCTGCAATGCTTAGCTACAGAATGTGCCCATGTCTGACATTTATGCTACAACTTGTTTGTTTTCAGTGTGTATTTTATGAAGTTTTGTAGTCTGGTTTTATATTCTTGAAGCAGAGACTCCTTAAATCTGGTTATCCTGAATGGTAGGCTGTTTAAGGAATTGCTTTTATCAGCTGATCTAGCATTTTGTGTGAGTTGTAGGATGGCTGGCCGAACCATGTTGAGTGAATTAGACTAGTTTAAATGTACTGTTGTTGAATGTAGATAATACTTTATAAATAACAGAAGACTTTGCTACAAAGGATTGTTCCCCATCACAAGTGCACACCCCCTCTTTCTCTTTACATAAAGTTAGAAATACCACAGCTTTTTGAGAATAACGACTTTAGAGCTGCAACAATCTTTTACTTTTTTTTTCTCCTCCCACCTGTCTGCAGACCCACTGCCCACTTCTTCACCAACTGACCTCCTTGCTCCAGTTCACCCGGGCAACAACCTACCAAAAGGGGTCATCATTTAGGTAGTCATCAGGATGTTTTTCCTTATGTGGCCCTAACCCTGTAGTGCATACCCAGTGTCGCAGATGGGGTTTGGTGTTCAACAGGCATCAGCAGGAGATTACGTTATTTGTGGAAGCGAGATACAATTTCTCAGGGCAAACCTTCCCCCACTTGGAAACAAGTGCCATAGTTGTGCCCTTCAATGACCTTACAAAAGGAGGAATGGGCTGATAAAAGTTACTTCTGTTCTCCTCCACAGCTGTAACAGGCACCATGCCACTTGCTGAACTCGGGTCAACTGGATCATAGTTAGGGCTTTATGTCAGTAAGCATAAAACTATAGGACTAATGCTATTGACTTCCTGTAATTCTGTCTCAAGGGTTAGTAGGACCAAGTTTCTTACCAGTTAAGATGGTACATACGAGTACTCACCATATTTCTAGATCTGTAGTAGGAGCTCCTGATATATGAGTCTTTTTTATCCAGCTCCATACTCTGGGAGTATAACTGCACATTTTTGACTTAGTACTGTTGTGCACAATTTTTTTTAATGGAATAAATCTTACTGAAACTTTTGTTTCATTTGATTAAAGTTTCCTTATATTATTGGGTGAGGAAAGAAGAATATATGCAGGTCAGCATACCCCTTATTCACAAGCAAAGCATTGTCATGGTCCAAGGAGACTTGCTAACATTAGTACTGAGATATTTAACTAAGTGCAGAATTTGTAGAGGAGACAGTGACCTTGGTTAAGTCCTTCTTCAGGAGTCCATCTTAAAGATTTGTTAATTTTGTAAGGGCTCATATTGTATGCTGTATATTAATAAGCATTCATATTTGGCTGTCAGCCTTAATATGATGCCATGGAATGTAATCTTGATATTTTTAAATAATCTGCTCTACATTTATTTGCAGGTGAGGTAGAATCAAAAACTGACCTTCAGAAGAATGATCGAATTGCTGACAGTCATTAGTGGTAAGTAGATTCTTAGTCTTGCTACCAAATGTAGGTTGGAGTCTTTGATCAGACTTTCTGAGAGACTAGACTACATAATTTCACTTCATTTACAAGAGCTGCCAAATAATCTATCATTGTCAAACAGTGTTAAAATAATTTTAAAGTAGGTAAAAGAATAAGTTGAATCAAGAATGTGAGTTTCTTTTGTATTACATTGGATATCAAGTTGATGATCTTAGTGTTTCACTGTTGAAGTCATCATGTTTGGGTTGTCTGCCTGCAGGTAGCCCTCAGCCAGCCTGAATACCAGAGTCTTGGGATTTCTGCGTCGGACGCAGACGCTTCTTCCATGACGTCAGGTCGTCAGGGGAATAAAACATGCGGCCAACGCTATTACATCAGTCTTTCTCGCCGTGCGGTGCCCGAAGCAGAAGCAGTTCGCAAGTGCTAGTCAGCCGACTCCTGAAATTTTCGTTTTTCGAGTTTCAGACCTGAAGCTTTCTAAAAGATAAGTACCCCGTTGGGGATCCTTTTTTCTTGCTCTAACCGATGTCAGAAAACATTAATAATTGTCTTGCCTGTGGAAAGCAAGTACCTCACAGAGATTTTCATTCTTACTGCATAACCTGTTTAGGCCCAGACCATGACGTCCCCCGCTGTCAGTTTTGTGCCTTGTTCAACGCCCGAACTGTTCGTCGCCAGGCTATTTTTGTAGCTAAATTCTTTCGCTCTCGATCTCCGTACTCCAAAATGTCTCCATTAAGTCTTCCGACTACCGATCTTCTGAAGAAAACAAAAGGATAAAGACAGAGACAGACCACATAGGTCCAAGGCTGCCAATGATGCTACCGTTAAGCTAGTCGCCAGTCTGCCGGTACTCAGTGAGGCGCTTTTGCAGCCCCTGATGCCCACTTCTACAGATTCGCAGGTTTCTACTGAGACCCATTCGGAGTCCGGTATGCCACGAGATGCTTCTTCAACTATGGAACCTGCGGATGTCTCTACCTTGGATGAGTCCGGAGCCGCTGTGCAGGCACCGGCTTCTGAGGGTGTTTTCAGGCCTTCTGATCTTCATATTAAACCGACGTCCTTTCAAACCAAAAATACTGAATTTCTAAGGCCTAAAGTTCGCACTACACCTAGGAAACCGACAACTAAAGCACATTCTAAGGCCCACATGCCACAAAAACAAATGATTAGAATGGCTGAGGACCTCATTACTTTAATTAGGGGAAGTCAGCCGTCCCCCTCAAGAAGACCCAGAACTGGTTTTCCTTCTGATTCTTCTGATCAGGAATCTGATTACTCTGATCCTTCTGATTTCCAAGATATATACCCTTATCACCTATGAGGATTCTGATGCAGAGGATTCCATTCCTTCTGCTTCCCCTCCAGAGGATTTTTCCTTTGGTGAAACCCTGCACACCCTTGGAGAACATTTCCGCTGGGAGAGCCAGGACTACTCCCAGTCCAAAAAGAGACTCAATGAATTTTTAAGCTTGCCTCAGCACAGGCCTCTGACTATCCCTCCTGTTCTGGAAATTGTAGCTGATGTGTTCCTGGAATCCATCCTTACCCCTGATACCTTGCCTCCAGCTCCCAGGAAACCTGACAGGTACTATAGAGTGCTTGACTCCCACAAATTCCTTTTTAGGAATCCTACTGCGGATCCAGAGACCATTTCCCAGGGACCTGAAGGCATTAAGGCTACAACTGCCAAAAATCCTATCCCTTCGGACAGGGATTCCAGGGCATTAGATAGATTGGGGGGGGGTATACACCTCTGCTACGCTTGCCATTAGGGCTTTAAATTGCCAGTTTCATATGTTAAAGTATCAGCAGCATATTATGGAGCTAATTAAACAAAAAACGTTGTTGATTCCTGATTGTGCAGAACACAAAAATTTACAAGAGTTAATGCATTCTGCTAACCAAGTGGGTAAACATACTTTGCAATAGTTGAAACAAAAAACGACTATTAATAAAATGAAAGCAGCGGATATAGTCCAACAACACGAAACCAGAATTTTAAAATTAGATTTTACTGATTTCAAACTTTTCGTCAATATAAAACAAACATATATACATTTAGCGCTTTCGTCAATAATCAGACTTCTTCAGAATGACATTATGCTGCCTGTAAGCAACTTAAATACAATGATCTTAATTAAAAATTACAACATTTCCTTGTTGAACCCCATATTACAGGAAATACTTCATATAAAATGGACATATGTACCAAAATTTTACATATTTAAATGTATGTAACTCTTCAATAATAATCTAAATATAAAAAAATATTATTAATAACCAAATACATATAATAACCTGTTCACATTCTTAAAGAATTAAATGTTACATAACTGTTTTAATTTTAGAAAAGGTAGTATAGACATCTTCTCATTAAGACTGGGAGGAGAGTGTGCATTTACTTTGCAATGTGGGTTTGATGCTTTAGAAGCATCTTGCAGGGCTGCTGTCACTGGGTCTGTTCTTAGAAGACATGCTTGGCTTAAGGAACAAAACTTGCCAGATCATGTCAAAAAAATTACTGGATGCACCATTAAATCAAGAGCGTCTATTTGGTATTAAAGCAGAAGAAGTCCTCAAAAGAGTGGAGGAGAAAGCTAAATCTATGCAAACTGTTAAGGATTTCTTACAAGTACAGCCACCTAGATTCAGTTGGCATTGGCCTTAAAACTGGTCTTTTCCAGTCCCTTCCAGGCCTTCTCAGTCCAAACCCAGGGGCAGCAGTCCACCAAGACTTAAGTAGTAAGCCTCCATCCTTTGGTAAAATTGCACAGTGACATATCCTTAACTCTTCCATGCCTTGCCCAAGTACTTGCACCTTTAAGAGGAAAACTTGCACTGCATGCCAGAAATTGGCAATACATTACCCAAGACAAATGGGTCTTAAACATCGTTTCCCAGGGATACAGATTCCAGTTCCACTCACTCCCATCCATAAGTGGATGGCCATACCTCCCACCAAACCAGTGGGCAGAGGCCCAAAAGCAAGTACTTTCTCTTCTCAGTATCAAGGCTATTCAACCTGTCCCAGCAGAACAAAGGGGACAAGGTTTTTACTCCAGACTGTTTCTGGTCCCCAGAAAAGAAAACTCTTGGCGTCCTATCCTGGATCAGTCTATTCTCAACACCTTTTGGTGGTTCCAAAATTCAAAATGTTAACTCTCCCAACAGCTGCTTCCTATGCTAGCCAAGAACTCCTGGCTAGCAACCCTAGATTTAAAAGAAGCTTATCTGCACATTCCCATAAGGGAATCTTGCAGGAAATGCCTACGCTTCAGAGCAAGCTATATGCACTATCAGTTCTCTGCACTTCCCTTTGGCTTATCTGCTACTGTGCCCAAGGTATTCACAAAGTGCCTAGCTCCAGCCATTGCATATTGCAGGCAGAGAGGAATTCAAATTTACCCATACTTGGACAATTACCTGATTCAAGCGGACAGTCAGGAATTGCTACTTCAGCACCTGGCATTTGTAGAGAGACTTCTCACTTCACTGGGGTACACCATCAACGAAAAGAAATTACAAATGGTACCCAGCCAACAGATTATATTCCTGGGAGCAAGCTTGAACACAACTCCCCAGAGGGCATTCCTCACTCCAGAGAAACAAATTTATTTGACAAACTATTTCAATCTACTGGCCACCAAAACCCGGCTATCTACAAGAAAAATACTGCAAGCCCTAGGGTTCATGGCCTTTTGCATTCTTCTAATTCCATATACAAGACTGCATATGAGGAAACTTCAGTGGTACCTAAAAAGTCTCTGGTGTCAACATTCTCAGGACCAGGAAACTATAAGTCCTATCATTCCTTGCCTAAGGACAGAGTTCCTTTGGTGGGCAGAGGCCTGCAACCACAACAAGGGACTCCCTTTCATTCTACCCCCTGCCGCTCAAACCCTAACAGCAGACGCATCAAATTATGCATGGGGGGCTCACATGGCAGGGCTGTGCATTCAGGGCAAATGGAACCCAAAGCAAATGCACCTGCATATCAATCAAAAAGAAATGTTAGCTGTGCAGAATGCTCTGACAGCCTTCAAGGGCCTTATACTTCTAGGACAACTATTGGTAAAGACAGACAACACCACAGTTAAGTGGTACATAAACAAGCAGGGGGGCCCCATTATTACCCACTCTGCAGACTAGCCATGGCTCTGTGGAACACAACCTTGAGCAACCAAGTGCACTTAAGCTCAGTTCCTGCCTGGTAAACTAAATTCACTGGTAGATGACTTAAGCAGAAATCTCATGGATCCACACTAGTGGAAACTGGAACCCAAATTATTCAAGCTTTTGAGGAACAGGTGGGGGACACCAGAGGTGGACCTTTTTGCTTCCCCTCAGAACTATCAATTGAGCAAATATTGCACCAGAACTCCCCACAGCCAAGCTTGGAAAGTGGATGCCGTGTCCTTCAGCTGGGAAAGCCTCTCAGTCTATGCCTTTTCCCCTCTGCCACTCCTCTCGAAGGTTCTACTAAAAATCAAACAGGATAAGCCAAGGACAATTCTGATTGCGCCAGACTGGCCATGCCAGCACTGGTACCCTCTTTTGTGCAGTGCTACAACCATGGCATGCCTCAGACTCCTTCCCTGCTGTCCCAGCAGGCAGGCCAGATTCTGCACCCTCAGCTACAGAATCTGAACCTTGCAGCCTGACTAATCCCCTGAATTCAACACCAGCAAACCTCAGTAAGCAGGTGCTGGATGTCATTCTTGAGGCAAGGAGGCCTAGTACTAGAAAATCCTGTTCGGAAAAATGGAAAAGATACTGTTCCTGGAGCTAGTCTTACCTCATAAAGCCAAAAACACAGCTTCCATGGGTCCGGACAACATCCCAGGCTGCGTTTTACATGAACTTCAGAACGAACTGGCTCCCCACTTAAGCAACATGTTCAATAATAGCCTCACATCAGGCTTTGTGCCCACTGAATGGCACACAGCAACAGTTATCCCACTCAAAGGGGGAGCCACCACTGATCCCGGGAACTATCGACCTATTAGCCTGACGAGCCTGGTCTGCAAGGCCATGGAACGTATCATCATGGAACTCCTAAACAAAGACATTGGTAACCTTCAAACTCTACATCCCACCCAGTTCGGGTTTGTGAAAGGCAGATCATGCCTCCTGAACCTGATCGACTTCTTTGAGGCAGTCACCAAAGCCGTGGATGAGGGTAAGGTGGTTCACACAGCCTATCTTGACCTTGCCAAGGCTTTCAACACCATACTCCATTCTGGAATTATAGCTAAACTCACTAAACTAGGTATAAATCCCTATGTCACAAGATGGGTTGCCAACTGACTCACTGACAGAACCCACACTGTAAAAGTTGCAGACTCCAAATCTGACCTCAAAGCAGTGACAAGTGGAGTACCACAAGGTTCTGTCCTGGGACCTCTCCTGTTTGGTATCTACTTCTCTGAAGTACAGGCTAATACAGAAGGCCTCTGGCTAATGAAGTTCGCAGGAGCCATAGACAAGTCCCCAAATGATGTGGACATCCTTCAGAATGGCCTCACTGAGACAGATGCCTGGTGTCAGAGCCATGGCCTCAAGCTCAATGCCAAAAAGTGCAGTGTCATCCCCTTTGGTAAAAACTCTGTACCCATGAACTACCACATAGGCAGAAATCTACTTAAACACCGAATGCGTGATGAGACCTTGGGACCCAGGTGGGCAGTAGTCTCTCCTTTGATAGCCACATCGCCACAGTAGTCAGGAAGTCCTTCTACGTGGCACACCTCATCATAAAAGGGTTCTCATCCAGGAAAAAAGAGGTCATTGTTCCCCTCTTCTTGTCACTCATTAGACCCATTATAGAGTACAATGCCTCTTTTGGAATGTACCTCACAAGACATCTGTAGTGGTTGGAAAGGCCACAGAAGTACCTCACAAAGAGGATTACTGGCCTCAAACAAGTGCCCTACACTGACCACCTCAAAAAACTCCAGCTTTACTCTGTAGCATATCACCTACTCCGAGGTGATCTCTGCCTAACATATAAAGCTATGTCAAACCCAGAGCTGCTGGACATGCTACACCTAAAGAAATCCCAATCCCTCTGAGCTACATGCTCTAGGGACTTAAACCTTGCCACCACAATAAACAGGACATGCTGGAGGGATAGATTCCTGTCCCAGAGATTTCTTATACTCCGGAACAAGCTACCCATCTATGTCAAGCAAAGTTCTTCATTAGCACTCTTCAAGAAAAATCTTGATGAGTGGATGGGAAATAGGAAATACACCCCGGGGATCACTTCTGTGTGTCTGCTTGACAGTGGCACAGGAAAATAACTTTCTTGGGTGGCGTAAGCTATGGAATCTTGCTGGCTAGGCTTGCATAGGCCCTTGGGCCGATAGGTTCATAGGTAGGTACTAGGCTATGTACTAGATTACTTAACAGAAATGCTCCACAAAGGCCTATCCTTCTCTTCAATTAAGATCCATGCCTTTGCCATCTCAGCTGATTATAATACTGAGCTTACCCCTCTTTTCTCATCTTCTGGTAAAACTGTTCCTGAGAGGAACAAAAATTTAAGACCCCCCAGGAGAGCTCCCACTCCAGCCTGGGACCTTAACTTTGTATTAGAAAAGCTCACACTTCTGCCCTTTGAACCTGCGGCCTCAGCAGAGTTAAAATTTATCTCACGGAAAACAGCTTTACTTCTAGCCATCACTTCAGCAAGAAGACTGTCTGAATTGCAGTCCCTTATGACAATGGAACCCTTCATTATCTTCCATGCAGACAAGGTTTCCCTCAGGACTAACCCATCCTTTATGCCCAAGGTGGTGTCTAGTGTGGCTTTAAACCAGTCCATTCATTTGCCGACCTTTTTTCCTAATCCTCAGAATAAAGGGGAAAGGATCCAGCATTCCCTGGACGTGCACAGGCAGCTTAGTTTCTATCTGGACAGGACTAAACCTCTCAGAAAATCTGACCAGCTTGTTAGTCAGCTTTGCTGCAGGGGCAGAGGGCAAGGCAATTTCAAAGCAAACCATTTCTAAATGGATAGCACACTGCATCCATTTCTGCTACAAGCACAATGGGAAACCTACCCCACACGGGATCAGAACTCCTTCCACTAGGCCTACATCTACCTCTACAGCATTTCTCAGGTGAGTCCCTACCAGGGACATCCTGGAAGCTGCAAGCTGGATCTCTGTACACACTTTCACCAAGCACTACCACTTGCCTATATTTTCTAAATCCAGAGCTAGATTTGCCACAGCAGTCTTACAGGGCCTGATTGCCAGCCTTAATGCTTCATAACTACCTCCACCCTTCCTAAGCTTTGGTAATCAACCCAAATGTGATGACTGCAACAGTGAAACACGAAGAACATAGTACAGTTGTGTACACTTACCATAAATGTAGATGTTCAAGTGTATTCACTGTTGCATTCCTGGTTACTCTCCCTTCACCCCCCTGACTTCTCTTGGTTTCTTTCCTATCTTTTTTGTCTGGCATATCTTATGTCACTGTATTTGTTTTTTTGCTGGGGGTATTACATACCATATAATTGCTTTCTATTTTGGGGGCACCTGACATCTGGGGCAAGAAAAACTGATGTAATGGCGTCGGCTGCATGTTTTATACCACTGACGTCATGGAAGAAGCGACAGCATCCGATGCAGAAATCCCAATACTCTGGTATTCAGGCCGGCTGAGGGCTACCTGCAGGCAGATAACCCAAATGTGATGACTGCAACAGTGAATACACTCTAACATCTACATTTATGGTAAGTGTACACAACTGTACTTTATATGCCCTAAGCCATCTCTGTGGCATAGAGGAATAAAACCCTATGCCCTACCCAACCTTGGTTCGATAAGCAGCTTGGATAGGTGAAGTGTTGGTAGGGAGGGAGGGGAAGGATAGGAGTGCCCATCCCATGGGGGGTTATTCCTCTAGACAGTTCCTGTGGGGAGATGTCTACAGAAGGGAGTAGTCCTCTGATATAATGGACAGATGTGTGGGGTCTGGGATGAGGGTAGATCTTTACAAACCCACCATGGCAGCAAGGATTATGTGAGGTCCTGAGACCCTAGTGGTCCTGGTGGAATAAGTCCAGGGGAGATTTGGATGGATATTTAAACCTAATGTAGGGCTTCCAGGACAAGCTGCTGGTTGGGTGTATATGAGGGGGGGAGTTGTTATAATCCCTGCAATGAGTCATGGTTGTTGTGTTAGTAGCGTAAGTAGTAGGTGTTCTTTAAGTTTTAATGGCAATTTTATTTTATGTTGTACAAGTTAGTTGTAATCACTTACCCCAAAAACTATATTTATCTTAATGACATATTTCTTTTTATACATCTTGAAGTAGTTTTGTTATACTGCTGATTATTGACACTGTATAACATTGTATTGCTACTTAATGCCTTGTAATAATCCTGTAACATTGCTGTTTAATGCTAATTTACAATGAAAATTGTTTACTATGTTGTAGCTTTTCTCTCCGGGCCTCTGCTGAAAAAGGGCTCTTCAGCTCAATCAGACAATCCCAGTCAACTAATGTAAAATAAATAAATAAATAAAAGGTTATAGCTCAATAGGCAGCCCTTTCCTCCATATTGCTTTTTCTCTTGTGGCTTTCATTTTTTATTTCCCTGTACTAAACATTGTTTTCCTTCTAATTAGTGCTTTATTCCTAGTAATAGGTGTTGCCCATATCTGGCAGAAGACCTGATCCCACAATTTCATTGCTAGCAGAAACCTGTTCAGGAAAAGTACAGACAGTCTCACATCTGTAACAGTTATCACAGTAGTCAGTTTGCACAACTTGTGACTTTATTGTTTTTTCACACCATTGTAGGTTCATTACCTACCACTTGTAACGGTTTACTGCTGTTGCCAGCGCTCATTTCGAGAACGTTGATCTTTTGTCAGTAAGCCTTTTGTAATGTGTGACAGCTGCATTTTCATAGGTGTCTACTAGGCTAGCAACCACTAGGGCCTTCATAAGCCTAGCCATGCAAATCAGATATGTACCCAAAAGTTGTATGTTTTAGACATTTATATAGTGATGATCATTTGTTATAACATAATTTACTGACTGCCTCTGTCCATCACATACATAGGCTTCAGACCAGGGGTGAATTTTTGATTTCCCATCCAATGGTTTAACTTACTGTTAAATAGGGTTAGGGAAGGACGATGCTTCACATGGATGGGGAAGCCTGTTCCAGAGAATGTGATTTCTCTGATACTTGTCTATCTCTCCAGCATGTCCTCTTTGTGTCAGGCAAAATTTAGGTTTATAGATCTAGTAATTGTGATGCTGTTTGTTTTGTGAATGTACCGAAGGTTCATCAGAGCAGGGTCCAGGGATGTCTTGTAAGCCAGGCATAGATCACCTCTCATTAGTCTGTAAGAGACCAAGTATAGGGATAGAGCTTTGATGCGATCCGCATAAGACATTGTGTTTATGCCCTGTATCCTTTTTGTAAGGAACCTTTGTGGACTTTTTAGTTGCTGCATGTGTCTGGTCAAGTACATACCAAAGGGGACTCTTAAGAGTGTTACAGTGACTTCCCTGGACCTAAATGCCATGCCATTACTTAAAAGTTGAGCAACATAGAAGGATACAAATCCTGTTTTGAGATTATAGCCAAGTAGTAATTTCTGGAAGAATTCCAAAATATATTTCTCAAAGAAGCCATAATGCATCCTCTTTCTTTGAAAATAATTCAATTCTTCCTCCTCTTTATTCTGAAGGGTGAAGAGAAATGCCATCCTATTCTGGACTTTGCCAACTTCAGTAGGCAAACCAACTGTTACTCTACCAGAGTGTGACCCTGTAGATAGCATCCTTGCATATGTAGGGCTTGGATGATATCACTTGACATGACGTGGATCGTTCTTAGCAGATCCTCGTGTAGGAGCTTCACTGAAATTCCTTCAGTCTACTTTGGGGCAGTACTATCTTCAGTAGAGGGTTTTGGACCATTTATGCTCTTGGTGGTTGCCAGGTTCCTGTCAATAATGGCAATGACCTTGCAGGAGAACGTTGTTCTGGTATTCTCTATCTTCATTAAAGACAAGCACACCTCCAGACTGGTTTCCCAGCATGATGCAGTAGACCAGGTGCAACTGACAATTGGCAAGACACCCATCTAAGTTATAGACAGCTATAGACCGTCATGCATTACTCAGGATACCCACTCCTGCTACCTGGATCTACTTGACTCCATCAGGGTACCCTTTAACACCCTGGTCCTTGGTGACATCGACTACCCCACCATAGACTGGGTGAATTGCTCCTGTACTAATGCACTCACCCAATGATTCCTTGACGCAGGATACCCACTCCTCCTACCTGGATCTACTTGACTCCATCAGGGTACCCCTTAACACCCTGATCCTTTGTGACATCAACTACCCCACCATAGACTGGGTGAATTGCTCCTGTACTAATGCACTCACCCAATGATTCCTTGATGACTTCAGTTCTAATATACTAGACCAGCTCGTCTCATCCCCCACAAGGGGAGATAACATTCTGGACTTGGTTCTCACCAACATGGGTGGGCCACTGCACCACCCCCATAGAAAGTTCTTCCCCGGTGAGATTAGACCATTGGTCTGTCTCTTTCGAAGTGTCTACCCCCCCCCCCCCAAGCTGTAATCAGGCAAAAAAACTTCTCAAAAGCTGACTGCAACCTCCTAAAGGAGGATATCAGTAGCTTCACCCCCCCAAGAGGATGCAGGCAACTTTGTTGAACAGTACGCCAATGCAGGCAGCTGTACAACTGCATGGACTCAGCCATAACCAACAGAACTAAAACCTGTTCTTCAAGGAAACAGAAACCCATCTGGTGGACATCCTCTATCAACAGGCTTTACAACAAAAGGAAGAAACTGTTTTTCAACAAAAATTCCCAATTGGAACAACTCCCTCCTTAGCTTCAACAAGCAAATTAGATCACTAGTGAAAAGCTCCAAAGCCAGTTGTGAATCAGAACTAGCCTCCAAAACAAAGAGAAACCACAAAGCCTTCTTCAGTTACGTTAGGAACATCCATGGCAAAGACCCGGTTTGTCCCAAATTAGTTCTTAACAGTACCACTTAACACTGATCCTGTTGACTTAGACAACTTGCTATCAGATAGTCACCCCCCTGTCCCCCACCAAAGGCCCATTTGACATCCCCAATACTTGGTCCCACTCTTCATATCTCCATAGGTCAAGTGTTAAAGGCCCTTTCCAAGACAAAGAACACAGCTTCCATGGGACCTGGTAGTATCCCAGGCTGTATTCTGCATCATCTCTAGCAAGAACTAGCTTTGCCCTTGAGCATCCTTTTCAACCACAGCCTAAGTACAGGCTTCATTACAGCAGAGTGGAGAACTGCCATTGTTATCCCCTTGTACAAAGGTGGTGCCACTGCTGACCCTGGAAACTGTCATCACCCCCCCCCCCTTTTTTCTCCCATTTACTGTAACAAATGTATACATTTTTCCAAAGCTTTGCATTTATTTTATATTTTTATATTTTATTTGTTTTGTACATCACATTTCTTATATTTTATTCTCCTGTTTATTGTAACAAATATATACAGTTTCCCAAAGCTTTACATTTATTTTATAGTCTACTTCCCTGATGCTCTACTAAATCTGGTCTTGAATTCACACAGATAAACAGACCTTTAGGTACTGATCTGGGCTAGCTGTGTGATTATTTTTCTCTTCTCACAGCTTTCTCCAAGTCCTGGTCCATAGCCTCCCCCCTTTTTCTTGTTCTCCTAACATAATTCTAGTTTAAGTTTCCTAGCCCACAAACTCAAAGTCCATTCGACTTACAACACT
The DNA here is from genome assembly GCF_019279795.1 of Protopterus annectens. Taxonomy (NCBI): domain Eukaryota; kingdom Metazoa; phylum Chordata; order Ceratodontiformes; family Protopteridae; genus Protopterus; species Protopterus annectens. The sequence goes on along the minus strand of NC_056737.1, from coordinate 458,271,716 downwards.
TAATACACAAAGCCTAAAAATCAGTATCCCTAACCTCCATGCCTGGCTCTCCTATAACCACCCCAACATTACCGCCGTTTCTGAAAGCGTATATAAAAAGATAGTGAAATCCTACCACCAGGTTTCCAGATCATTCGGCACAACAGAGCCCACAAAAAAGGAGGTGGAGTAGCAATAATCTACCCCACCTCCCATACCATAACTCCCTACTCTAATAAAATACCAACCTTGCCAACACTGAAATTATAATAGGTTTAATAAAAATAAACACCCACAAGTCCATATGTATCACTGCCCTCTATATTCCCCCTGGTGATAATATCAAAACTTTTGAAAACATCCTGTCCTGGTTCTCCTCCAATATAAAAAATGAAACCTATATACTCTGTGATACCAACATCAACTGGAATACAATTAACTTTGAAGTCCTGTCCCACACTATCAACCTGTACAACTTCTCCCAACTAATACAATCTCCAACCAGACCAAATAAAGATGGTACCTCTGGTGCCATCATTGATTGGATCCTAACAACTCACCCAACCTTATCACCAAAGCGGGAACATTACCTGATCCTCTCAGCGATCACTTACCAGCCTCCGCCGACCATCTTCCATCTCCACTGCATAAACACCACTGCTACCCAAACCCACAACCTCTCCTCTTTCAACCCACTAACTTTCTCAGAATGCTTAAAGCATACTGACTGGTCCCCTCTAAAAACCCTTCCTTTAGATGATGCCGTTTCCTACTTTAACCACTCATTCCTAACCCTTCTTAATCAGCAACCCTTCCTCAAACGATCTGCAGACAGCATTGCCTATCCCATCTCTATTCTTATAAATAGATCCATACAAAAATCATACGTCCCTTCTATCTGGTGCCATGCTTACATCATCCCCCTCCACAAAGATGGCAGAAATACTGATACCACCAACTTCAGGCCTATTGCCATCCTTTCCCTTCTTTCTAAAATACTAGAGAAAACAATACAAGCACAACTCATGGCACACCTAACACTAAATCTCCTCTCCCCTACCCAACACGGCTTCCGCTCTGGCCACAGCACCATGACTGCCCTTCTTTCCTTTCTTGAAACCATAAACCTTGAACGTGACTCAGGCAAGTTTGTATCCATAGTATTTCTAGAGCTGTCAAAGGCCTTTGATACCATCTCACACACCCTACTTATATCCCAACTCTCGACCCTACACCTCTCTCCCACCACCATCGCCTGGTTTTCCAGCTACTTGTCCAACTGTCAACAAGCTGTCCAGTAGAAAACTTCAAACTCCCCCTTCTTTCTTACACCCACAGGTGTCCCACAAAGTTCTGTTCTTGGCCCTCTTCTCTTCAACCTATTCATTAGCAACTTTCAGCAATCCATCCCAGACTCATCTATCATCCTGTATGCAGATGACTCGGCAATCATCTGCTCAGCCTTCTCCGCCTCCAAGCTCTTAGCAAAAACCCAACTAGCCTTCTCCAAAACAAAAACCTGGATGTAGTCTAACCATCTGGCACTAAATGCAAATAAAACCAAACTAATGTTTTTTCCCCTACAAAAACCCCATTGACAAATCCACATTCACCATACAGATCCAAAACAACACCCTCCTTGAAATTGTTCCCCGCACCAAGCTTCTTGGCATCATTATTGATAACGAACTAAAATTTGACACCCACATCCACTCCACAATCAAGTAAATCCAGCAAAGGTTAGGTTTCTGCTACAGGCACAACTGCTTCCTAAGCCCCTCTACCCATCATATGCTTGCATCCACCTTCCTACTCCCCTCCATTATGTATGGTGCCCCTCTTTTCACCAATCTCCATCTTGGCCTTCAGTCCAAACTTGAATCCTGCTACCACAAGTTCTCCAAATTTGCAACCAATTCAAAAAACTCATCCCACCACTGCCACTCCCTACTCACCCTCAGCTGGCTTGAACTACCCAACTACCTACAACTCACCATTGCCCACAAGCTCATCTTTAAACCTGCCAACTGCCCAGCTCTCGCTACTTCCTTAAAACCTTAAATTCCCAACCGCTCACTCAGATCCAAAAACTAAAATCTCCTTCAGGTCCACAAACCTGCACGACCACCTGGCCATCTACTGCTGTCCCACTCCTTAGCTAAACAATGGAACTCTCTCCCCACACACCTACACAACCTACCTAACCGTAAAAATTTCAAATCTCAGCTACTCTTCTCATCTTTATTCCAAATGGGAATGCCCTTGCCACGCTCCACTGAGTCATCCAACTACCTCTACTATTACTTCATCCCACCCAAAACAGTCCCTCCCCTACTAAAAGTTAATTTTCTCTCTAATATCTATTGTACTATACTCCAATTTCAAATATACTATTACCCTCTCCATGCATAATATTTTCCTAACCTACTAATGGCTAGTTACTATATATTTTGAAAAGATAAACCTACAATCGAGTTTATAACAGAAATATTCATTTTATGTAAATGTTGAAATTTCTGTATTGAATTACATCTTTTCATTTTTGTAACATTGTGACAAGCCAATTGCAAATATCACGGAGCTGATCTGTAAATGTTTAATTAGCTGTATGAACTATGTCCTTTTGTAACATATGAAATGTAACTTGTAATTATTGTGGAGCTTTTCTCCCCGGACCTCCACTGAAAATGGGCTGTTCTTGGCCCAGTGGACTTACTCAGTCACCAAACGTAAATAAATAAAAAAAAATAATTAATTAAATTAGATTACAAGTTTGATCTGTAAAGCCATAGAGCATATTATTATGGACCTCATAAACAAGGACATAGGCAATTTCCAAGCACTTGACCCCACCCAGTTCAGATTCGTCAAGGACAGATTATGCCTTTTGAACCTGGTTAACTTTTTTGAGACTGTCACCAAGGCCCTGGATGAGGGCAAGTCAGTACATACAGCTTACCTGGACTTGGCCAACGCCTTTGACACAATCCCCCACTCGGGCATCATCGAAAAGCTAACACGACTTTTGTCGTAAATCCCTATCTCATCAGATGGGTGGCCAACTGGCTCACCGATAGAACCCACAAGGTCAAAGTAGATGCTTCCACCTCTGACAGCAGACCTGTCACTAGAGGTGTTCCCCGGGGATCTGTCCTTGGGCCCCTACTGTTTGGCATCTGCTTCTCTGAGGTCCATGCAAAGACAAAAGGCCTGTGGCTAACCAAGTTTGCGGATGACTGTAAGTTGGGTGCTGTCATTGACCGTCTAAATGATGTTAACATACTACAAGTGTCTTAGAGCAACAAATGACTGGTGCCAAAGTCAAGGCCTTAAGCTAAACACAAAAAAATGTATCATCATACCATTCGGCAAAAACATGGCCCCTCCTGATTACCACATCAACGGCAACCCCCTAAGCACACAACTGTGGTGAGAGACCTGGGTACACAGGTTGACAACAATCTCACATTCAACCATCATGTAACAGCAGTGGTCAGAAAAACATTTTACTTGGTTCATCTCATAAGTAAAGGGATTGCATCCAGAAAAAAAGGAGGATATTACTTCTCTGTACTCCTTCCTCATTAGGCCAATAATTGAATACAACTCCCCGTTTGGCATGTACCTCTCCAAACACCTGCACCAGCTGGAAAGGCCCCAGAAATACCTCACAAAGAGAATCCATGGCCTCCCAACACCTGTCCTATGTGGACAGGCTCACAGTATCACTCTGCTCAGTATCATACAGATTGCTCAGAGGTGATCTCTCTTGCTTACAAGGCAATCTCAGACCCTGCCCTACTAGAGATGTTCCATATCCGCAAGTCTAACTCCTTGCGCATTACCCGATCGAAAGGCCTAAGTCTAATATGTGATGTTAACAAAACCAGAGTTGTCTCCTAGAGGATGCCCCATCTCTGGAATAGACTTCCTGCACATGTCAGAGTACGTCGCTGACCATCTTCAAGTGCAACCTTGATGAGTGGATGGGAAACCACAAGTTTGTCCCAGGGGTTCCACCTGTGTCCCTCATTGACAGGAGTGAGAGGTGCTGACTGAGGCTTCTTTTTTGGGGATAAACTTTTGGCAAGGCTTGTAAGGGCCCCAGGACCATTAGTCTAGTAACCTCCTATGATCTTATACCTCAATAGTTGGCTCCTAATAGTGCTATAAAGGGTTTGCCAGTCCCTTTCCTGGGTACTTCCATAGTGGCAGATCTTTTAGGTCACAATAAACTGGGAGAAATTATGTCTGGTTTCCTTACACAAGATTACTTTCATAGGAGCAGAACTAGAAACTTTTGATAGGGAAGTCAGCGTAGCTGTAGCTAGCCTAACTTAGTAGTGTTGCTGGAACATTTTAGGAGTGAATAGTAATTGTGATTTTGGTATGCCAGGTTAGTCTGGCTGGTGTCTGTGTGTTACAATAAAAACAGGACAAGATAGTGACACTGAAAAGTGTATTTTAATTCCTCCTTAAAAATGGTTTGTATGATATTTTAGCCAATAGTGGGAGTGCACACACATGTGCATGCACAAAT